>NC_091183.1:31388777-31446277 GCF_040958095.1 Procambarus clarkii
ATTGGTTTGTTATTTAAAATCTTTTTTGATCCCAATATTTGTGAAATTGCGCTCCATGTTTTTTTTTAATGTTGCCCTTTGCTTGGGTAAATTTATCTTCGTAGTATTTAATTTTGGCTCTTCTAATTATTTTAGATAGCAATGAAGAGTAATTCTTTGAAAAGTCTTTGAAGACGATTCCTAAACTATTCTTCTTCTCACGGTCATGTTTTTTATTAATAGATTTAAGTATTCCCTTTGTAAGCCAAGGATTATTTAGCCTTTTAGTTGTGACTGGTTTCGTTAGCAAAGGACAGTGGGTGTTATAAAGGCTGAGAGTTTTTTGAAGAAATGATTGCACTGCTAGGTTGATGTCCCCTATGTTACCTAATTCGGACTTCCAGTTCATATTTGCAGCAGCAGCTATAAAATTGCCTATAGAAGTTTCATTGTGAAGCCTAAAGCTTATCTTCCTTGTATCTAGAGTTGGTTTGTTATGGTTGGTTAGGAGAAATGTGGGGTAATGGTCTGTAGTGCTATCAATGATTATCCCTGAAGTAAAGGGAGAGGTTATGTTGGTCCAGATGTGATCAAGAGCCGTGGCAGTACTGTCAGTGATTCTAGTAGGTCTAGTGATGACGAGTATGAGGAAGCAGGAATTCATACAGTTAAGGAAACTAGCAGCAGGAGGGTTATCAGGCTCGCAGAGGTCAGTGTTAAAGTCCCCAGAAATAATTAGATGGGTTTTGTTCAGTCTGTTATCTAGTATTAGATTTCTAAGGATAGAGTTAAATTCAGTCACGTCATTGTTAGGAATCCTGTAGACTGCTCCCACAGTCAAGACAGCCTCGGTACCCTTGACTCTGAAACAGGCAAATATATACTCTCAACAAGGGTCTCTAGTTTCAGTTACTTTTAAGCATGTCAGTTCATGGTGGTAGTAAAGAGAAGTACCACCATCTCTTTGTATAGGACGACAGTTGTGAGTAGCTGAGTTAGGTATGTTGTTGAGTTAAGTAGTGTCCTCTTTTAACCATGTTTCAGTAAACACAACAAAAGATAATTTGTTGTCAACTGTTTGAATCAGGGCATTAACATCATCAAAGTGCTGAGAGATCTTACATTCAACATCTTACAATGTTTTACAGAAACATTGTGATTACAAGTAAAGACATTGTTTACATCATGTGCTGTATAATACCTGAAATTTTGATAATTAAAGTGATGATTATCATAGATACTAGATAAGAGGTTAAAGTCTGGGTCTATAATAGTTTGCATATGAGACCTGTTTGACAGCAAAAAGCCAAAAAAGACAATTATAAAAAAGACCCAGATAAGAAAAAAAAAATATAAAACTTTACACAAAATGAGGTAGGTTGCTGAAGGGTACTTTCAGGTACACTGAAAGTAAAATTTGCACTGGGAGGCACAGGCAAAGCCAAGAGCACAATGGAGCAAGGGGGAAGTGGCTAGGCAACCTGGGTTACAAAGAAAAAGTTGAATAAAAATTCTAAAGTAATATAAACTTAATGGTAATTTAAGTAATATAAACTTAATGGAATTTAAGAAAAGTAAAAATGAACTTGAATAATTAATTCCAATAGACGACCACTTCAAATCAAATAACAATTAATAATTCTATCAAACAAAAAGCTTACTTACTATAATATTATAATTACATTATAGTTTTTTTTTGTAGGGATATTCCTGTGCGGGCCCTAAGCCTCTGGCTGGCCCGCTAAGTGTTGCTTGTTTCTGTTTTACTTGGGCGGAATATGAGTATTTATGACTCGTATGGTCGCTTCAGTAAGATTTTGCCATATGTGTTTAACAACTTCTTCTGCTCTGTTGAATATAAGTTAAAATCGTAATAGGTTTATAACTGTGCACTGTGTTAGATAATGTTCCAGTGGTCTGTCTGGCCTTTCTCTACAGTGCTGACATTTCCTCTCATCTTCTGGAACCTGTAAGCCTTATTCCCATGCACATGGGTATCCAAGCCTGAGGCGATGTAAGTGTATTTCTGTTGCTCCAACTATAGTTAATTACTAAAGTTACACTAGAACAAAATAAGGTAGATTAATAAGATACACTCAGGTACACTGAGTGATAAAGTTTAAACTAGAGGACACAGGCAGAGCCAGTGTACAATGGAACAAGGGAGTATGGAGTATATAAAATATAGAGTAAAAAACAAAAAAAAGGAAGACAATAGGAAAGATGACAAGTTTTTGCTGTAAAATAAAATTGAAACCTTTTGAAAGGAAAGGCAGTGCTAAAGTACACATTGGTAGTTAAATGAGACTATAATTTGTATTCTGGTTATACAGCTGTTAACCCACAGTCATTCAGGAAAGAATTGAGGTGAGCTTCAGTAGTTATTACATAGTTTTTCCAGTGTCCGTCTTCCTAGCTATAGTTTTAACATCTCACACAAAACAATGTTTAATTGCAGGGGAGTTTTTGCAGAATCCACATAATTTAAGTAAGAGATTTGTCTGAAGCTGTTTATGTGAACTCATTCACATAAACAATGGATTTACTAGAGACTGCAGTTCTGATAAGGTCTGACTTGCAGGAGCAGCAATCTAATTTAACACAAATTTTCCTGTTATTTCTACCAGATGATTTGATACCCACTCTATAAGCTGATTTGATGTCACTTTTTTGGATTGAATACCTTATTTTATCCTGCAATTCCTGGATCACGATGGCAGCACAGTCCTCTCCATCAGATTCTTGCAAAAAATCACGTGAAGGGATAATGACAGAGTCAAGGAGTTTATGTTGGTCTGATTCGTCTTGGTTAATAGTGTGTTGTTGTTGTAGGGTGGTAAGATGGTTCTCAAACTTTTGCAACATTACTTCCTGTTTTCTAGTGGTTTCTGCTGGTTTAAAGTTAGTAATTGTGTTCTTGAGAGAGCTTAACGTACTTGGGTTTGTTACTCATGGTAGTGAGATAAATGTAGGCAGGCACAAATAGGGAAGACTCGGTGATGCGGCAGCAGTGATCGTCGGGTACAGCTTCCTCCAATAAGTAACACTAGTAAGGTCGAAATGAGATTATGTGGGTTGATCTTGATGATTGTTTCAATCACATTTGGGTCACTGTGTACTTAGCTGCCTTCTGGGGATGCTACATCATTTGAGGGTTGCTGAGAGCTCAGGGAGCAGCAGATAAAAGTTGAGAGAGCTCAGGGAGCAGCAGATAAAAGCTCGAGCACGGGCGGGGCCGACAGGTGCAGTCGAGCTTTCTAGTTTGTTTTTATATTGTTTGTTATTGTTGGCATATTGGTTTGTTGGTTTGTTATTGAATGTTGGTTTGTTATTGTTGGAATAAACGCCATGTGGATTACACATTCGTTTCTCATCCTGCTAAATTAGAACACTATGGGTTCTCCATTAGGTCCCACACTTCCTAATGCTTTTTTAAGTTTTCACAAGAGAAATTGGTTTGACAAATGTCCTCTGTATTTAAAGTCAATTATCTAGAGATATGTGGATGACATTTTTTTTTTGTTATTCAAGGACTAATCTCATGTTGATAAGTTTAGAGAGTATTTTAATGCACAACATTTTAAAATACGTTTCAATGAAAAGTGAAATGAAAAAATCTTTATCGTTTCTTGATGTCAAAGTCAAAACCTTAATGGTTTTGACACTAAAAGTTGACAGAAAGCCAACTTTCACAGGTTTAGGCTTACATTTTAATTCATTTTTTGCAGACATTTTAAGAAAAATGCAATTAATTCTCTGGTGAATAGAGCCTTTGTATTATGCTCAAATTGGTCCAACTTTGATAAAAAAAATATGTCCTTTTGAAATTTTTTAAATAATAGTTTCCCTGTTTATATGATATATAGTTTTTAAGGAATTTCTTAAATAAGAAGTTTCACCCTTCCTGAAAGATTACTACGGTAGAAAGGGATATTAACTACATATAACTACCCTTTTATGGCACCATTAGTTTTTTGTAAGAAGTTGACTGAGGAGACATTTACAACATTGTTATCCTCAAGTAGATATTAGATTTATTCTTGTGAATACAAATACCATTGGTTCCTATTTTAAATTTAAAGTTAAAGTGCCTACCCTCATGTTCTCTCTAGTAATGTACATATATGTATAAATGTTCCAGCGGTGATGCTGGATACGTCGGAAGTTCCATACGGAACTTTAAGATTAGGATACTGGAGCACCGGGGAATATCATTAAGAACTGGGCTACCATTATCCAAACCAGCATTCTCGGAGATTAGAAATCACTGTAATGAGGTGAATCATTCTCTGCTGGAATCTGATTTTAAAATTTTTGACACTTGCATAAATGGCCAGTCGGATCTGAGATGTGGTTGTTGTTGTTATTTAAGATTCAACTACTCAGAACAAAAGTTCCACGTAGCACGAGCTATGGTGAGCCCTTAGTGGATTTTAGAATGATGGAATCCTTATATATCCGGGAGCTGGGGGTCTTTGCTAAATATTAACTGTTCAGCTGCTCAATTGTACACTGTATTATTCACGGGGAGCATTTTGTTTTTGTTTTAGTCCATGTTGACTTCTTTCTTATTTGTCATAGACTCCCTTAATTTGTGTCTTTGATAATCATTTCGAGTTTGGAAACATTTTTCTGTTGCATTTGTTTTAATTAGAAATTTCATACAACTTTTGGTGATTAGTTTTATGTGATATTTAGGTTTCTTACGAGGCATCTAATTGATAATCGATATTTGTTCTCAGTTTTTTTGCTTTTATGTATATCTCTCTGCATGTTTGTAATTATTATTATGATTTTGAATTGGCTTTGAGAATCCAAGTTATAAATATTAAGTTTAACTCTGATTTTTCACTTCATGAGAGTTGAACTGAGTGTTATGTTTTGTATTAGTGTTGCTTTTCACCTCATATGTTTTAACAGGCATTCTAGTCGAGTATGAGTGCTTTGCTTTGCTGTTTATTTTAATTTAGATTTAGATATCAAGATAAATATGAGAAGAATTCGAACGTCATGAAATTTACTTATAAGTAAAGAAGAGTTTTAACAAGCTGTTTGTTATTTCAATGGTTCACCTATTTATTATGAAATTAACAATCCCGAAGGGAAGGGAACACCAATATATATATATATATATATATATATATATATATATATATATATATATATATATATATATATATATATATATATATATATATATATATATATATATATATATATATATATATATATATAGGTACCACCACTGGTGCAATTATAGGGACCCACAGCCTCAGAGAAGGGAACACAGAGCACTCAGGGAAAAACTTGACATTTAACTCTGAATACGAAAGAGTGTTCACTTCTCCTACCACCCCCTTTTTTTATTTATTATGATGTACACTTTATTATGCAAGGTTATACAGTTACATATCTGATTTTATACAAAAAATAAACATTAAGAGGACACAAGAAAAAGTTCGCTTCCTAGAGGCTGTAGATTTCCTCGAACTCCTCCGACGCCGGGCAGGAACCGAGGATGCAGCGGGCATTTCCCCTCTGGATCGCGACACTGAGGCGCTGAAAGAGAAAACTTGCTGCTCTAGGGTCTCTTGTGGTGTCAATGAGCTTGGAACCAAGATCCTTAAGAAACCTTCTTGCACTCTCACCCCATGGGCCTAGGGTCTCAGACCCTATTGGAACGAAATTGTACCTTTGATCTAATTGCCTGTACTTGACTGACTTTTGTTTTTCTCTGTGTGTCGCTGCGGCTCCCGCCGTGCCGGCAGAAAGGGTGATGTATGTCGTTGCCAGGGTGGATACGCAAGTATAGTCCCATGCTAACTGCCTGCCACCCTTCCACGGACGCAGTGTGATTCCGTCTGGTCGGCCGGCAAAGCTGACAGAGTCACGGTTCAGTAGGTTGCGGGGCTCTCTCTCCGCTGGACACTGAGCAGAGGCAAGGCTTCTTTTAATGATGTCGTTGACTTCGCCGTGTCTAGTGTGCCAACCACCCGATTTTCCACAGTGCAGGCCATGCAATCCATATTCGTCAGCATCTGCCTCGCCGCAAATACACCTGTGAACAGTGCGGATAGGGGCAGCAAGACGGAGAGTGACTGCAATACGGAGCTCCTGCAGATCAAGACGTGTGCCTGTAGCAGACATGGGGACTGCCAGAAGGAAGTCCCCTGCATGGGGAGCCTGCACAGCTGTGAGGCGTGCACGATCACTGGGGGTTGTTGCTGCCTCCAGCAAAGCTGTGGCTTCTTTGTCTACAATGGGGCTGTCCCAACTGGATTGTTTCTTGGCTTTCGGCATGGCTGGTCTGAGTGCTGGGTCTGTCATGGCACCCCATTTCGTGTCGCATTCCGTGTAGTGGGGGTCCTGTATCCCCGCTACATCACTCAGGGTGTCAGGTAGAATTTCCTTAACCAGGTCATCTGATGCCGAGGAGGAAGACAGGAAGGCTGGGACAGCAATTTGGGTGGCGGTGCGGACACCCAAGCCACCGAGCCTGACAGGAAGAGTGGCTTGTTTCCACTGGCATTCGTTGAGGGAGAGGTTAACAACTTTTTCCAGCATGGTCTTCAGTAGGAGGTCATATACTCGTCAAGCTTTGGGTTGTTGTAAGATGGGGCGCACCTCAGAAAGTAGGTTAGCCTCGGAAGGGATAGGCATTTGGTGAGGAGATAAAAAGCATCGTGGGCATCGATGTCACCTATTCTGACTTCCATCCTCCTAAGGTCTGCGATTTTCTTGTCGAGGATCTCCTCAATGGCGTTAGACCCGAGGGGAGCTCCAAGGAGGGTGCTGTTCTCGGCCCTAATGACATGGGCTCCAGGCAAGGCAGACCTTATTCTAGCTACGATGTCTGGGTTGGAGGAGACTACTTCACACTTGGAAGGGTTCAGGACGAGACCCAGGCTTACTTCTTGCTCCCTTATTTTCCTGATATCTGACAGGAGGTGGTCTACGGTGCCAGCTATAGTGCCATCATCCAAAAACCAGATGTTGAACTCGCTGGACAAGCTTTCGGTGATTTCTTTTAAGACTAAGCAGAAAAGAAGGGGAGCAAGAGGATCACCTTGCTGAACACCTTCACATGATCTGATTTCATGTTCACCAAAGAGCAGTTTTGACTCACCACTGTAGCACGATAGTATGAACGGGTAGAGGGGCCGGAAATGGCGATGTACGGCACAAAGTACTGCATCTCTTCTGACCATGTTGAAGGCATTCTTAAAGTCCAGTTTGAGCAGGGCCTTTTCATCAGAAATGTTTGTGATGCATGCTCGTGCTGCATGGGCAGCCGCTTCACAGCCTTGGGGGATTCCAAATCCTAGCTGGATTGGTTTCAGCAATTCAGCCGCTTGCTGGCTGACAACCCTCGTAGCAGCCTTGGCAATCAGGCGTCGGAGAGTGTTGCCAACAGCGATTGGCCTGATTCCTTCGTCCTTCTTTTTGAGAGCACAGAGGGAGGCACCAAAAAAGAGAGGCCTGATGACCTCAGGTATCTCACCAGCCAGACACATGTTGACGAACCTTGTGAGTTCCATAAGAAGATCTTGTGCAGCATCACCAACCGCAGGATTTAACATTTGCTTGATATGTTGAGGTTTTAACCCTGTAAAGCCGCCTGCTGACCCAGGTGGAAAAGAAAGGGCTGCTTTGTAGACCTCAGATTCACCAACGGTTAATGGGTCTGAAATGGTGTCGGCTGATGGCGGAACGATGTTGTCGCCTTGAGGGGCTCTGGGTGGGTGCTTGCTTTGCAGGGCCCGTGCTGTGGCTGAGTTTCGAGGAGCAATTTTCTCGTCACTGGTGAGGACTCTAATAGCACTTGCGGTATTTCCCTTTTCAATTTTCTTGGTGATTTGTGCTCTGATTTTGTACGTTTCCGGTATGTTGTTGTTACCATTTCTGCGGTGGGTGTGTTTTGCTCGTAGAGGCAGGCGAACTAGGTTGTCCCCCCTTGGGTATTCATTTATCGCCCTCAGGACCGAGGAAGCAAGTGATTTGTCCCTCCTTGGAGGGACGTTGAGGCATACATTGCCAAACAGAAGGACATTATGCCACGCTTGAATGTTTTCCGGTGCATCATTGACCCTTTTCAGAAGATTACAAAGTTTGGCTGCTGCATTTGGGCGGGCTGCTTTTGGGATGTGTGGTAATGTTCTAGCAGACGTCGCTATGATCGCTTGGGTGAGGTTCTCAGAAGAGATTAGGTTAATGGGAGTCTCTTCCCTAACTGTTAATGGCAGCTGGCCATTGCTTCCCTTCGGAAGCTGGTGGGAACCACTGCATCTTTCCTCGTTGAAGGTGTGAAAGCGGATAACACCACCGGTGGAGTTTATGGCGGTGTTTTTGTTGCATACTCGGCAAAAACCTCTTTTAGGAGCAGTTGTTGGCACCTCAAGGCTTGTGGAGTCCTGCCCGACCGCTGGGACCCCTTCCATTTCAACTCGGTTGGCAGAGTTAAACTGTGCATTATTCTATAGAGGGGAGCAAACACACTGGGTCATGGCCAAGCAATTGGGTGTGGAGCCAACAACTGGGTGTGGAGCCAGCAACTGGGTGTGGAGGCATCAACTGGGTGTGGAGCCAGCAACTGGGTGTGGAGGCATCAACTGGGTGTGGAGCCAGCAACTGGGTGTGGAGGCATCAACTGGGTGTGGAGGCATCAGCTGGGTGTGGCGGCATCAGCTGGGTGTGGAGGCCGCGGCCGGGTGTGGAGGCCGCGGCTGGGTGTGGAGGCCGGTGGGGCGAGGGTCAGCTCAGGTAGTGAGGTGCGGGGGGGGGGATGGGGTCGGTTTGGGGGGGGGAGGCGTGGTATCGAGTGGGCTATACACATGACACACAATATACATTCATATATATGTACACCAGGGTATGTATGACACTGAGAATATGGGGTTGGCACTTTGTTATATGTATGACACTATAAACTGGGGTTGACACTTTGTGGTGTGTATGGCACTGAGTATCGGAGTTGGCACTTTGAGATGTATATTTCACTATGGCACTATATATACATGGTATTCACTTTGTATGTCGGGGCCGCAAAGTATACACCAAACAGACAGAAATTGTTCACTATCATTCACTGAGCCCACGAGGGAGGTGGTGGGGTGGTGTGGTGGTGAGGGCAGTTTGAAATGCGGCCACTACCAGCCTCCTCCGCCTGACTGATATATATATATATATATATATATAATATATATATATATATATATATATATATATATATATATAATATATATATATATATATATATATATATATATATGTATTTACGATCAATTTATATGCAATTTACGATCACGAAATGGTAAAAATCACAGAGATCGCAGAGAAATGGTGAAAAGAGAGATGAATGATTCGGCCGATCTGGGCCTTTGTCAACTCCTCACTGAAAGAAATCACAAAGGAAGAGTGGAGGCAGACACTACATCCAGACCACCATCTCCTGGGGAAATAATTAACCATAAAAAGGTATAGATTAGCTTAGAGTTGTCAGAAGGATTTAAGCGGTAAGAATAAAAGATTAAAGAAAAAGCCTCATTGAACCCACATAAATATATTAATATAATATTGTTATGAGACAATGTAACTCTCCCTATCATAGTTTTTTCTTAAACTGTTGTGCAATATTGTAACTTAAAACTGGGTCAAGTTTGTACATACCAGTACTAACATTGAGAAGATTTGGACACTGACTAATTAGGGCAGACTCAATTAAGTTCCGTTCCACAAAGATATTGCAATTGGTATTGCTTTTCGCCCCATCCAAATTAATAATGTGATCACACAAACTTGTGTGTAGATACAAAGCATTAGACGTTTGGACAGTTCTTATACTATAAGCATGTTGGGACATACGTAATTGTAAGGATTTTCCTGTTTGTCTAAGGTACACAGACTCGCAATCATTGCTGGGAATCGAATACACACAACTTGCGGTACCAGGGGAGTTTTTTTTATTAAATTAGACTTGATCGTATTATTAGTGAACACCAAATTGATATTAAGGTTCTTAAAAACTGGGGAAAGTTTCTCAAATCCCATCGCATAAGGTACCATCAATGAGTTTCTAATTTCTGGTTTCGCTTTGGAGACATTATTATAAAACGTACGTTTAGCTTTTCCAAACGAACAATCCAAAAACATCTTAGGGTACTGTAAACTCTTCCCAATTTCATATGTTTTAGCTATCTCTTCATCAAAAAACTCAGAGTTGCATACCCTCAAATCTCGAAGAAACATTCCTGAAAATACTGCCTGTTTAACTTTACTATGATGATTCGAATAATAATAAACAAACGACCCCACGTTGGTAGGTTTTTTATACACATTAAATTTGAACCTTCTATTGACTCTATGAATCATAATGTCCAAAAACGGAAGTGTACCATTCTCCTCATTTTCACATGTGAATTTTATTGAAGGTACCAACCAGGCTGTGACTCATACGTCAGTCTGCGAGCAGCCGCGTCCAACAGCCTGGTTGATCAGTCCGGCAACCAGGAGGCCTGGTCGACGACCGGGCCGCGGGGACGCTAAGTCCCGGAAGCACCTCAAGGTAAGGTACCAAAGAATTAAGCTCATTAAGAAAAACAATTTGGTCTTGGTCACTCGGCCATAAGCACAAAATATCGTCGACATACCTAAACCAAACAACATTAGAGGGGATAATCCTGGATAAGATTTTTGTTTCGAAGAACTCCATATACAAATTGCTCAAAACTGGGGAAAGGGGATTGCCCATTGCCATTCCAAATGTTTGTTTGAAATTTTTTCCATTGAAACTGAAATAATTGTCTTTTATACATAATTTGATAAGTTCCAACACATTATTGGTCTGCAAGCTCAAATTATATTTAGGGCAGTTCCTCACGTAGGTATTCTAATAAATCATCAACAGGTACTTTAGTGAATAAAGCAGTCACGTCAAAACTTACTAGTTTAAAATAAAAATTAAAATTGAGTGTGGATAGCTTATTAATTAAGTCTACATTGTTAGTTGAGTGTGAATGGGAAATAGTACCAACTATAGGGTACAAAACTTTGACTAAATTTGAATTTTGATTTTAAACTAGTAAGTTTTGACGTGACTGCTTTATTCACTAAAGTACCTGTTGATGATTTGTTAGAATACCTTATGCAAATTAACATAATCTTTTTTTTTAAATTTATACCTACTCTAAGTAGAAGTGAGTAACCACAACCCCGACGTAATTCTCCTCTATGAAACTGCAGCTCGACCTGAACAACATACCTCCCTCTGGGGTTACTCAACTGTGGGATTAAACAGGTGTGCACACAATGGTACGGATATTCTGATAATAAGAGGCTTCTCCTATCGCACTATTTTGGTGGAGCGTGATCACATTCTTGCAGTAGAACCCATTTAACTAGCCATGGACCACTGATCATATGTACGGCTTACTGTCCTCCCAGGCTAAATTACCTCCATTTAATCGGCTACTGAACAGGATCATTGTTCAGTAGCCGACCAATGATCATTGCCGGTGACCTCAATGCTCACCATCCAGCCCTTTAAAACTGGCAGCTGGCGAGAACAGACAGGCAGGAGAGAGAACTGTACAATTTAATGATGACTAAATACGTCTCTTTTTCAGGCCCCCCCCCCCCTCCTTCAAAACCTGGAGTTCAGGCAATATTAGAGGAACGCCTGACGTTGTGCTCATGAACAGGGACTGCCACATGTTCCACTGCAGAGTAACCTTGGGTTGGGGGGGGGGGGGTTGTCTTGGACCACATCCCAGTCATCATTAAACTCAAAACGGACCCACTCAGAGTTATACCTCCACCTAGACCCAGACTCGAGACCATGGAGAGGAGGACTTACCCACCTTCCTAGCTGATGTCCAGGTGGTAGAATTTGGACCCTCAATGTACATGGACTATTGACTAGGCAGTCTCAGGTATACGTGATCCCATACTGGAAAGAACTGAGGCAGCATGTCAGAGAACCACCACCAGAATGTATAGTCAATACATCCCAACCAGAGAAAATAAGAGCAAGATAAACGAGTATTAAGCTTTTACCAGCCATCAACGAACGGGCAATCCACCGGCGCTTCACCTACAGTCTCTGAAGAGAGACATCATTGCCCTTACAATAATTTACAGATGTCACATCTGGGTAAATCTGGTCTGTCAGGCGAATCAGTATTGCAGGGAATCTCCGCTAAACACACAGTGAACTACGACGTTGCTACAACGTTTGAACAAGTTTTAACACCTCCTAACCAGTTATAACAACAAATATAACAAGTTTTAACACCTAACCAGTTATAACAACAAATATAACAAGTTGTAACAACGTTCTAATACATCATAAACACGTTAAGCTAAGATGTAACAACTTTATTACAAGTTGTAAGAAGCAGAAAATAGGGACAGTTACGGTTTGTATTTCCAGGGGCAGGAACCTGGTGGAAGAAAATCAAATACTTGTTTACCAAAAAAAAATTGAAAAATTAAAACAGCACACATACAAACAACACTTAGCAGGCAAGCACCATGCAGTAATGCCGATACCTGGGGGAGAGCCCTTGGTGTAGCCTATCTCCAACAGCCTTCGATATGTACCACCACTTACCGGCCTTAGCAACCAGCCTCCACCAGCCACTCCGGCCAGTCTAGCAGCCAAACCAACTCATCACTAACAGACAACATTCTCTGCTACACTATTACGTCAATGCCAAGGTGGATAGGCCACTACACTTTTCATCCCACTCATACTTCACCCTCATCCTTTTTCCTGAATTTATATCCTTATCCCTTATACTCTTCCACCCCCACCCTTACCAAACACTTTGGTCCTGAAAGCGAAAGCTAATTCCTAAATGTTTAGGCTGTTGGCCATTTTCCAAATGTCGCCCTTGGAGATATTTTTCCTGATTTGAGAGACAAGACCGAGATCAAGCAATCAGGATGTAAGACTGTAACGTGATTAATTTAACTACAAATTGCTTGAACGGACCAATCCTCAGATGGCCCCATGGTTACATGATCGGCAAGGAGCTGCGAATCTCATGGCATGAGGCGTGTCACTATGCCCCAGAATTTTTCAAGGAAGAATGTGCCAGGCTGTGCTCCCTCTTTTTTTTTTTTTTTTTGCTGAAATTCGTTAAGAATCATCATGTCAGGACTTTGTTGATGGTCAGGAATATTGTGACATATCGTGGAAGAGCCAAATTAACCTCAATGTGTCATTTGTTAATTTCCCTGAAAGTTGCAGAGTGGAATGTAACAAGGAAATAGCTAATAATTTGGGAACTAAAGTGTAGCAATTCATTGAGCTGGGCAAGATTATCAAGCTAAAGATTCCTACTCAGGAAGGATCGGTTGCAAACTGAGGTAAGAACAGTGTGGTGAAGCAATCGTAACATGAGTGACCTGTGATATTCTTATCCAGTAAGGGACAGTGCAGTGAGCAGTGAGGTGCTAAGTGGGCAGTTCTTCTCAGTGACATTTTGGGCAGTGCAGTGGCCCATTTGTAGCAGAGAGTTACAAGGGCATTGATGTGTAGAGTTTGTCTGCAATTAGAGTTTGTGATACCAGAAATATGTGAGTGGGAGCTTTCTGTTAGAGTTACAGTCCGCAGTGACATAGGATTGCAGAGATGACCTGGGGTTCTTATTAACTCACTGGATTACCTGCAGTCATCAGCAGGTAAATTGGATTCACCTGAAGTTTTAATGCGTGGTGACACTGAACCAGAGCATTAACACCCCCCTCCCTTCCCTATCTCCCTATGCACTCGGATGCCAAAAAGGAATCGTTGCCGCATTTTTAGAACCAGAGCATAAGCAAAGGTACAAATAACGAAGTCTTCTGTGTCGACTGTTGCAAAAAGTACTGATCATCATGACACCGATTTTACAGAGAGAAGGAGACGACAGCTACAATTTCCCATACACCAGGAAGGTTGATTTTGAGTGAGAAAAGCACGACGCCAGTCAACTGACTAGCGCTTTCATCATATCCTACAGCTAAGTAACTCTCCCTCCCTGACCCCTTTGAGGTAATAATCATTCAGTGGAAGTATTTATAAGAATTGCATGCACATCTATTTTAATGTGTTGACATATTCATGATTAATTTGCTTGTGTTGTATCCATGACATTATTTTGTGGTGAGGTTTCAATTTCATTGCTATGGCCTAGTAAAGGCTATAGATTTTGAACTTGTGCATTTACTGGTTCCTTAAGTTCACTGTGTTTAAGTAAATGTAAAGTTAAAGAGGACAGCTTCAGTTACTTTAGGATATTAGTTCATTTTCGATTCATTTGGTTTTTGGCACTTAACCTGTTCTCAGGGAAGAGCTACCCTGGAGGTAATCACTTCAAAGTCACTGTATAATTAGTGGTATTTTCTACTCACTATCTATGGTTTGGTTAAGGTTTGGTTTTGTTAACAGAGTGTATTTTTCTCAAAGATGTGAAACATAAAATTTGAAAGCTATTTGAATATGTCCTACAATTCCATTTACAAAAAAAAAACTTTTCAGACTGTTACAAAGAAAACATATCAAGCATATACTGTTTTTGTATTTTAGATGAATGATTTATAGTATAATAAAGATATAACTTAAGCATATTCTGTTTAGGACGAAGGTCCACTTGCCAGTTTACAAATATACTTTTATTGGAACCATAATATGCTTTCAGATCATCACAAATATCTAGATAAATATGCAGGTGTTTAACCAGGGCAGATGGCTGGTCATTAGAATCCCCTTGACCCTGAGAACGGCCTGATATGTTGAGTGCTTATAGAGTGGAGTAATTTTCTAGCTTATGAACAGCCTAGCCAGATCGACACCCACCAGATGATTCAATTTCAACATTTGAATTAGGGCAGTAAAGTAAATCTGTAATTATTTTATTCATTATATATCTTTTTTATGTACTGTGTTTCTGTCTCTCTCTCATTTATTATTAGTGATTAGCTCAAACTCTAAATCTTATTAACTGTTATACACTGTGGGACATGTTTGTGTGAGCGAAGTTACGATAAGAGAAACTTTTTAGCATTTGTAGGGAGGCAGTGGATGCACTCTGAGGAAGTGTGTCTCCATCTGAAAAGTGGACATTACCATAATAGGAGCTTCCTACTCTACGCCACTCTCTGGGGAGCCTATGTGGATTTGGTCCTCAAGGAAGGTGTTGAAATCCTTCTGTCACTGTGTTGCAGAAGCAAAATGTGTGAGAAGGTTGACTTATGATTCCGCTTGTCACCTCTGTAAAGGTCACATGACGTGTGGAGGAGGTATTAACAGGAATCAAACCTCTAAAGAGCCAAGTCACGCATGCGTAGCTATTTGTAATAAATTTCAGATAAATCCGATTATAAATCTCATTATATAAATTCACATTAACATAAAAAAGTACCTCTACTGCTTCTGCCTGGATTATACCTGGAAGGGGTTCTGGGAGTCCTTCTACTCCCCAAGCCCTTCCCAGGGCCAGATTTAACTTGAGAGAGCTTGATCCAACAGGCTGTTGCTTAGAGCGGCCCTCTGGCCTACATATACCACCACACGAGCTGTGGTTGTCCGGCACTTCTTGAAGAAAACTATCCGGTTTTCTTTTGGAGACGTCTAAGTTTGTACCTGCTATATTTCTTTTGCCCGCTGGAAGAATGTTAAACAACCGTGCTCTCTGATGTTTATAGTGTTCTCTGATTGTGCCTATGGCACAATCAGTGCTCTTCACTGGTACTTTTGTACATTTCCTTCCATATCGTTCACTCCAGTATTTTGTTATTTTACTGTGTAGATATTTGACCTGGCCCTCCAATACTTTCCATGTGTATGCTATTATATACTTCTCTCGTCTTTTTTCCAGGGAGTAAATTTGGAGAGCTTTGAGACGATCCCAATAATTTAGGCACTTTATCGTATCTAAGTATGCCGTATATGTTTTCTGTATTCCTTCTATTTCAGCAATCGCTCCTGCTCTGAGGGGGAAGTGAGTATCGAGCAGTACTCAAATCGGAACAACACAGTAATTTGAATAGTACAACCATAGTGATGGGATCGTAATTCATCCTATCATTTTTCTGGCTGATGCTATATTTCCTTAGTTATGCTCCCTAAACGTTAGGTCATCAGACATGGGTTGATTTTATTGTTTTGTATTTTGTTTACTGTCCTCAGTTTTACCCTACCTGAGTACTTGTAATTTATCACTGCCAAACATCATGTTATTTTCTGCTGCTCAGTCGAAAGCTTTATTGATATTTGCTTGTACTTTATTGATGTCTTCAACAGAAGTAATTTTCATGCTTATTTTTCTGGCGTTTCTGTCAGCTTCAAAAGATGATAGAGAGCTGTGACTTGTATTTTCGTCTATATCTGATTTGAAAATATGGAAAAGCAGTAGTGCAAGGACTGTTCCCCTGAGATACAGAGCTTTTAACTGCGCTTGAACTCGATTTTAATTGGTTAACCGTTACTCTTTGTACTCTGTTCGACAGAAATTTAAAATACACCGTCCAACTCTCCCTGTTATTCCCATTGACCTCATTTTGTGTGCTACCACTCTATGGTCACATTTATCAAATGTCTTTGCGAAGTTCGTGTATACCACATCTGAATTTAATTTTTCTTCTAATGCCTCATTGATTTTGTCGTAGTGGTCAAGTGGCTTTGAGGGGAAGGGGGGTATGATTTTCTCGCTCTAAACCCATGTTGACCTGGGTTGTGGTGGTCATTGGTCTCCGTGAAACTGGTGACCTGACTCCTGATCACTCTCTCAATACTTTTATTATGTAGGACGTTAGTGTAACTGGTCTATAATTTTTAGTTAATGTTTTGCTCCCTCCCTTGTGAAGAGGAGCTATATCATCTGATTTAAGCGAATCTGGTATCTCCCCCGTATCCAAGCTTTTTCTCCCTACTATACTGAATGCCTATGCTAATGGCACTTTGCCATACCATAAAAATATCGAATGTAATGAGTCTGGACCCGGGGCTGAGTGCATGGCATACTGTCAATTTATCTTTCAAAATCTGCATCGTTCGTGTTGATATCAGTTACATTTTCAGGGGTTTGATATCACACATAAAGAAGTTGTCCGGATCTTCCACTTTTATGCTGTTTATTGGGGTGCTAAACATGTTTTCATACTGCTTTTATAGAATTTAACTAATTTTATTGTTATCCTCTATGTATGAACCATCACTTTTAAGAATAGGTACAATACAGACAGTGTTTTTTTTTTTTGCTTTTGATTTCGCATATGTGAAGAAATATTTTTGATTTAGCTTTATCTCTTGTATGTCATTATGTTCTAATTGCATTTCTTTAATATGATCCAATTTTTCTAATCTCTGTTTAAATTCTTCCTTCTTTGTATGGGTAGTTGTGTCTGCTTAAGCATTTCCGTTAATTTTATTGCTTGTTTTTTGTGTCATCTTAGGTCTCTTTCTATGTTGGTCCACTTTCTGGCTTTCCGTAGAGGAACATATTTTAGATAAACATTATATGCTTTAAAAGTCAGTTGTTCTACTCCTTGTGTGGGATTTTTAATATTTAGATCAGTTTCCCTTTGAATGTTAGTTAGTTCCCTGTTTATCTTTTCCCAGCCAAAAATAAAGCCTTCCCAGAGAAAAGGCCTTCTTAAAGATTTCCAGCTCTTTTGTTATTAACATTTAATAATGTGAATAACCCCTCTCGCTTACTTATTGTTTGATACCTATTACGAGTATTAATGTTAGTTTGCACTTCAATGAGCTTGTGATCTGAGTATGTGATATCTGAGATTGTAATGTCCCTGATTATGTCTTCATTGTTTGGGAACATAATATCTAAAATATTATCATTCCTAGTTGGCTCTGATATCTGCTGGTTGATTGAAAATTTGTCACAGAATCTAAGTAGTTCTCTAATCTGAGGTTGGTTATGTCCAGATAGACTTCATGGTATAATATTATTGTTTGCTATTCTCCTTCTTAGACTGGGGAGGTTGAAGTCATTTAGGAAGATAATATCAGGTATTGGGTTTGCCAGATTATCGAGTCTATTTTCTATTTTGTTTATTTATTTGTCTATTTTGTTCTATGAATTCCTCAGCCGTTGCATCTGGCAGTTCGTATATTTAAATAATAACGAAGTTTATTTTCTTCATTTGTTCTTTCAGTACTTCGACAACCTCATTTGTAGAGTTAAGGAGCTCAGAGCGTACAAGGTCTACTCTTATATGCAAACTTACTCCTCCATGTGACCTATTTACCCTATAACATCTATATAGATAATATGCTGGTATCCATATCTCACTGTCCGAGCGTTTCCCTGCATGCATTCCGTGTAAGCTCTAAATACTGCATTTGACTCAGTGAGGAGGCCATTTATGAACGGTACTTAATTTTTTGCTCTTATTTTTAGTCCTTTTATGTTGGCAAAAAAAAGAATTAAATGAGGTTTCAATTTGTTTGGGGTAATTTGATTGGGAGATTGCTCTATCAGGTCGATTATGCATAGGAATACCGGATTTCATAGACATACCGGCATACTGACCAGTACTGATTGCTGCAGGGTTGTTGCCTGTCGTAGTTTAGCTCTGCTGTGGGGAGTAATTGTATATGTGATTCTGGTATGCAAGTGGGTCTTTCATCCAGTTCCATACACTCTTTCTGTGCCACCTTTTGAAACTTTTTTCGCCTTGGTATATACAGTCGTCTGGCTATTCTTATGCTAGGTTTCGGGTATGCATCACTCAATGAAGGCTGAATAGTTTTTCTTTGACTGCAGTATCATAATAATCAACCTCTAAATTTGCTTGATACAAACAGCCAAATTTGTCTTTCGTTTTAGTGCAGCACAAGAGGTTCTTACCAGTGATGTGGGTACTGAAAGCTGTGTTTTCAGAGTCGTCACATCCTAGCTACTTCGTGATCTTCTTCATTGATAGCAGCATCTCCAGTGTCTACAAGGTAAGCAACTCAGCTGGAGTGAAATATCTTGTGAAAGGCTGGAAAGGAAAGGTTATTATAGATAATATGAACGAAGCTTATAGCTTTGATTATATAGCACTAAACCATAACAGTTTTCTGAGAATAGTCCCTTCTGTCAGATATAGAACATCTAAGGATCCCAAGCGGTGTTGGAGTCTTCCAGGCAGCAATGAACAACTCTGATTTTAACAGGACAGGGAATCATTTCTCTCGGGTGATGGCTGATGTTAAGCGGGTAGGTCATTGACTTACTGTGATGCTAAAATATAAATGGTCATTCCCTTTCACTTGAAGATTGTAACTCCATTTTCAGTGTACTGCTGCTTTATACATTATATAGTTTACAAGACCAGTGAAACAAATAGGTAACCTATGCTCTTATATTAGGCTAAATAAATAGGTTCTAAAATTAACACTACAACATTCACAGTTGCGGCAACTGTCATCACACACGACAATTGTTGTGATAAGCGACGGACCTCTCCTTCCTCGCCGCCTTCGTCAAGTGGTCCGTCAAGGGCCGCCTCCTGGTGTGGTCGACGAGGCTGCTGGTCCTAACACGTCTGCCCATCCAGCTGCTGCAGGTCCATTACACAGCCTTCTCGAAGATGAATGCCATGTTGCTGATTATCAACGACAACGACGACAACACGCCCAGCATTGGGTAATACATTATCAACTGACTTACCTTCAATATGTCTGTAATTGTAAACCTAAATGCATATTTAGTTAATGAACATAACTCCGACAGGTGCAACATGTACGTTCACCTGCCATTCAGTCCCAGGGAAACCCAGCCATTGTGGGTGGCCTCCTGGACTCCGAGTCGGGGGCTGCTTCTCACTTCCCACCTCCCGCTCTTCCCTGAAAAGTTCGCCAAGTGAGTTACACCATGAAATTTAAATTAAAATATCTAACCAGTATGCCTGTCCTTGTTAGTGTTGTGTATGAAACTTTTGTTTGCTAAATATTATGTGTAGTCTTATTTAATCTCTAACTCTACATCGTATTAAATGGTATTAGAGAGAAGAATCGAGTAAATAACAATTACATTTGCATATGAGTGATAAATCACAACGTTAAAACTTTAAATAATATATATTTTTTATCTAATAAAAATTTAAACATTCTTTCTACTATGGCAAGATTGAACAAATTTATAAATAGATGTAATATTCATTCATGCTAATGGCATACTTTTGTATAATATCCATCATAACTGTAGGCACTACCACTTCTCCATAAAATGATACCCAATAGCCGCAAGTCATTATATACTATTTTTCTTAGCTGCACGAATGAGTTGTGTGTGATAATAATCACTCTGAAACTCACCTAAAGGGTCAAGATGAGTTGCATAAATAATAAATATTTTATGAAAGATACGGAGAGTAAAAGTTGCAAATCTAAAGATTGTGGAGACTGTTTTATCATACTGAATAAATAAGTGATAGAGCTAGCATAGATAAAATATATATTAGTATTTTTTAGTGCAGAAGGAGAAAGTGAGCCAACTAAAAATATTACATTATTGGGTACCACATTAAATCATAACAAAATAATATTAAATTTAATATTGAAGGCCTAATGATTGTGACCTGCTCTGTGATGTTAGGTGGTCAAACCCCCTTGGCTGCTACATACATCAATTGACATATCACCTTAGGAAGGATCAGAGTGAGACAAAATTATTGCACTTGAATTATCTCAAAGTATATAGTTTTTATAAATTCCTGAAACTACTGAGAACATATATATATATATATATTCATTGAATATGACCGCATATTCTGTATTTATTATTTTCTGGTTTCTATCCCTCTAACTATTTTCTTAGCATCAGGGCTTAATTGGAATAGGAGTTCTCCAAAACTTATTTTCGTACTTTTAAGGTGAAAGAAAGAAGTGATTTACTATAGAGTGTATTACACTTATTTGTATAATTTGCACGCCGTTTCGAACCTCCATGGTTCATTCTCAAGTGAACAGATCTTACAATACTAGTTGATTTTATACCCGCATTAGGTCAGGTGATAATACAATGAAGGTAAAAAACATGGGGGGATACATAAGGGATAAACATAGGGGCTGCAGAAGGCGTATTGGCCCATACGAGGCATCTCCTATCTAAACACAAAGATTAATCCAGTGTAATTGGCCTGTTATGTTGGACATTGTCTTCTGTGTTGGCATCGATATGTTCTTGTCTTGTCCTTACTCTCATGGTGGGTAGAGTAAATAGTTCCGTGATTTGGGTGTTCATGGTAGGTCGCTCTATTCTTATGTGAATTGCCTCAAGAATTTGTAATCTTCTTGAATCTTGGGTTTTGTCTATTATGCAAGTATTCTTGTTCAACATTTCTCTTGTTAGAGTAATGTCATGGGCTTGTCTCATGTGATTCCTAGGGGCACCAGATTGAAGATGGCATGTCAAACGCCTCGTCAGCTTGGTCGACGTCATACCTATGTACTTACATTGAAGGTTACATCCTTCATGGGGGCAAGTGTACATGTATACAACGCTTGACTGCTGTAGAGGGTTCTCCGTCGGCTTCGGGCTGTTTTTGATAAGGAGTTCGGAAGTCTTCTTGGTTTTGTAGAATATTATCAGGTTTATGTTTTGGTTAGGAGTAGTGCTTTTTACTCCTTTACGGATTATTTCTTTCGTTATTCTTTCCTCTTTTATATGTTCACTGTGCATGATTTGATTTCATAAATCAACCATGACCTTCCAATGCAAGGTCATGTAAAGTAATTAAATGAAAATTAAAATAAATCAAAATCTATGAAAATTCGTTGATATACATAAAATACACCTGTATCAATGCAATCAGAAACATTGGAATGGAATCGTAACATATTTAGCATAGCGTGTGTTGCTCTTAAGTGCAACCAGATGGCGCTGTTAAAAACAATTTTTTTTTACCTGTCACAGATGTGGCATCTATATTTATACTTACGAAATGAATGGCATGGTAAACAACACAGCTCAATTCAAATGCAATGTCACACAAAATAATTAAATCAAAATTAAAATAATCGAAATCTATGAAAATTCTATTTATCAACGCATTCGGAAACACTGAAATGGAATCGTAATATATTTAGTATAGCGTGTGTTGATGTTAGGTGCAACAGATGTTACTCTTTTAAAAAAAATCATATTTTTACCTATCACAGGTGCGACATCTAAATAGTAAGTATATAAAAACACGCATGCACTCAAATTGAACATTGTGTCAAAATTTCAAAACAATCGGTGAAGAACTTTTGGAGATTACAGTATGTGCTGCTCTTACATCTAACAGATAGCGCTGTTTATTAAAAAAAAAAATGTTTTTTTTCCTCTCACTGGTGCGGCATGTATATAGTAGGTATATAAAAACATGCACCTATTCGAATGGAACGTTGTGTCAAAATTTCAATGTAATCAGTAACGAGTTTTCGAAGATTTCCCTAACATGGAAAAACATATGAAAAACACAGTTTTTCAAAAAAAAAGATTGTTTTTGCTTTTTTTGAAAAGCTGTGTTTTCAGGTGTTTTTCATGTGAGGGGAAATCTTCTAAACCTCTTTACTGATTGCTTTAAAATTTTGACACAATATTGCATTCGAAATAGGCGAGTGTTTTTACATAACAATGTGTAACAACGTCCGTAGCTATTCCGGACGATGCAAGAGCTAAGGTTATACCATTTGGGATCGAAATGCTGCCAGAATCAATCGAATTAGTTTGGATTTACAGTTCCTCCTGGCGCATCTAAAAAAAAATTTCCAAACCCGTTATTGATATTTAGAATTTTTTATTTGTAAATGCCTTTTCGCTCAAGCGTTAGCTTAGCAATGTTTGATTGCACATACGACAACTGATCACTTATGTTGTAATTTTGTTCACGACGCAATTCTACATCGAACGAAGCAGCAGCAGATCGATTTGGCGACGGCATTTTCAATTGATTTAGAACTTTGTTCGCGAATTCTAGGCACGAATCTTTAATCATTATCAACGCTTCGTTGAAGATTTCTGCTTTGAAATCAATGTTCATATATGAATTTTCCTTCAGATTTGACGGATAATATCTTCAGCCATATGCGATTTATTTTTCTCCCATAACTCTGTTGGGGATGAAGGAGAGCCGGTTGGTCAATATGATTGCAAACAATACACGAATTTGATTTGGATGTGACGTGTTGGACGCGTCATCAGTGCATACATCCCAGTGCCAGTCGTTCTCCAATAAATTCCGAGTTTGACATGCACTACGGAAAGTGGCATGTGTAACGCCGTTGACTAATCTCAGTGGCTGGAAAGACGTTGGACCGGGCATATTTACCAACAGCATGCGAAGAAAGAAGCATTCATCCTGATTGGGATGCACGGTGTACAGTCTGCCTATCGTAGAATATTTGAATATGCCAGGTTGTCCGTCGACTCGGTCTCCACGTTTGCATCGTTCAAATGATTTTTTACTGGCATTCCATGTGTAACACGTTTCGCAAACGCGTCATTTTGATATAACGTAAAGAAAGCAGTTAACGTTGTAGCCGGTGGATTCATAGCTGTTTGTTGTACATTTACAGCTGTGAAATAAACTTGTTGTCCATTTTCTTGTTTTCAAAACAAAAACAAAAAATACTAACGAAATATTTCAATTCAAACGCAGATCAATCGACACAGCTCAATTATACCACCAATTGCACTGAAAAATAAGAAGAACAGTTAAAAAAACGAAATGAAAAACAATGAAAAAAAGAAACAAATAAGCTATACCCACGAAATGAACGGTATGGTAAACAACACAGCTCAATTCCAATGTTACTAGGTCGAAGAACTGCTACTTTGGTTTTGAAATTCCCATTGAACATGCAATTCATTGAAACTCCCATGTGCAACATTTTCAAAGCATCCGGCATGGGAAAAGTTTTGCAGAAATATAAACTTATCATTTGAGATGAATGCACAATGGCCCACAAAAAAGTGCTCAAGGTTCTTGATCGACCGTTGCAAGATTTGCGTGGAAACATTAGACCATTTGGGAACGCATTAATAATGCTTGCAGGAGATTTCAGGAAAACATTACCTGTAATTCCTTGATACAAGTCCGTCGACACTGTTGAGAAAGCAGATGAAGCGGTTAGTTATCCAACAGAATTTTTTAATTAGATGCCATCCCTGTGACAGGTAAAAACATGCGTTTTTGAAAAACAGCGCCATCTGTTGCACATAATAGCAATATTCACGCTATACTAAATATGTCACAAATTCCATTTCAATGTTTCCGATTGCATTGATAAATTTTATTTCATAGATTTCGCTTTATTTGATTTTTTGTGAATTATTTTGTGTGACATTGTGTTGGACTTGAGCTGTGTTGTTTACCATGCCGTTCATTTCATAAGTATAAGTATAGATGTCTTACCTGTGACAGGTAAAACTATGCTTTTCTTTAATAACAGCGCCATCTTTTGCATGTAAGAGCAACACACATGTTATACTAGATATGTTACAATTACATATCAATGTTTCTGATTGCATTGATAAATTGAATTTTCATAGATTTTGATTAATTTTTGTTTTGATTTAATTATTTTGTGTGAATTGCATTGGAATTGAGCTGTGTTGTTTACCTGACTGTTCATTTCGTGAGTATAATTTATTTATAATTTTTTCATATTTTCCTTTAATTTTCTAACTGTTTTTCTTATATTTCAGTGATGGGAACATCAGATCACTTGATGTTCCCAATTTTCTGATGGAAACACCAGGTCATTTGGGAAGGCATCAAATGAGGGAGTGGGGAATGGTGGGGATGACGAGGGGACGGAAGTGAGAGATGGTGTGGAGGACGAGGGGACAAGGGAGGGGGTAATGGAGTTGAAGAACGAGGGGATAGGGGGAGTTAGGAATGTTGGGGACGAGGGGATGGGGGAATGGAGAATGGTGGGGAGGACAAAGGGATAGGGGAGTGGGGAATGGTGGGATGGACGAGGAGCGGTGAAGTGGGGAATGGTTGGGACGACTGGGGGACAGGGAAGGTGGCTGAGCCACAGCAACACGTGGCCGGGTATATATATATATATATATATATATATATATATATATATATATATATATATATATATATATATATATATCAGATCATATATATGGAGGAATCAGAGCGATTGCTGTGGGCAATTCACTTCGGCGGCTCGTCGGTAATGCTGCTGCCAGAACAGTTAGTCAGGCAGCAGCCGGCATGCTGAAGCCAAAACAGCTTGACTTTGGCATTCCCCAAGGGTGTGAGGCAGCGGCTCATGCAGCTAGAGCCTACATTGCCAACATTACGGATGAAAAAACCCTGATAAAACTGGACTTCAAAATTGCTTTCAATCTGGTTAGAAGAGTTCCAGTACTCACTGCGGTTCATTGCCTTTTTCCTTCCCTCTACCTGTTTGTAAACTCATGTTACAGCAAGAATCTAACTCTGCTATTCGCGGAAAATGAAATTGAATCACTAGAAGGTGTCCAACAGGATGACCCCCTTGCTCCTTTTCTTTTCTGCCCAGTCATCAACGAAGTCACCGATAACCTGTCCAGTGAACTCAACATTAGGTTTTTGGACGATGGTACTATAGCTGGCTCCCTAGACTCCCTCCTGGATGACATAAGAATAATTCAGGAGCAAGGAGCAAGTATAGGCCTCACCCTGAACTCTTCCAAGTGCGAAATAACCTCTACCAATTAGCACATAATAGAGCGAATAAAGGTTGTTTTGCCTGACATTCATACAACCAACCCTGAGGACAGCACACTCTTAGGTGCTCCTCTAGGAGGGAATGCCATCAACGAAGTCCTTGGTAAGAAGATCACTGACCTGAAGAGGATAAACGAGAGGCTTGAAGATATCAATGCTCATGATACACATTATCTCATCACCAGATGCTTGTCTCTCCCCAGGCTGACTTATTTGCTTAGATGTTCGCCATCTTTCAATAATATTAAATTAGAAGAGTACGACAGCTCGCTGAAATCAAAGCTAGAAAAAAAATCTCTCAACCTTTCTCTCAGCGACTCACAGTGGAAACAGGCTTCCCTTCATGTCAGACTCAGGGGACATGGCGTGCGCACAGCAACACAAATTGCTGTACCAGCATTCCTGTCATATTCAGTGATGTCTGACAACTTGGTGAAGGAAATCCTACCTGAGCACCTAGTTCAACAGACAGGGGTACATAATCCCATTTTCACAGACTGCACAACCAAATGGGTAACTCTCGCAGGACCAGCACCCCAACCACCGCTTTCCGAATCCCATAGGCAGTCTAGCTGTGATCGCCATATTGCCTACCAAGAAGCTGCGACATTACTAAAAGCTGGGACAACACCACATGACACTGCCCGACTTAGAGCTGTAGCAGCTCCCCATGCAGGTGACTTCCTATTAGCAACTCCAATGTCAGCAACCGGCACCCGTCTCACACCGCAGGCCCTCCGAATTACTGAGGCTCTCCACCTCGCTGCCCCAATCCACACCAAATATAGATGTATTTGCAGCGAGGGAGTGGCCGACAAGTACGGACGGCATGGCTTTCTCTGCCAAAGGACAGGATGATGGCATGCAAGACACGGCGAGGTTAACGACATTATTAAGAGAAGCCTTACCTCAGCAGGTTGTAAAGCAGAGAGAAAGCCCCGTTACCTAATGCCCAGCAACTCTGATGAGCCTGTAGGTCGTCCAGACTTGATCAAAGTGAACGCCTGGAGGAATAGTTGACAGTTGGTGTGGGACTACACTTGCGTTTCAACTTTAGCCAACACTTATGTTGACTTTTGTGCTGCACAGGAGAAGAGGTGCAGGCAATCACCGGAAAGCAGCCAAGTCACGTAAATACAAAGACCTTAATCACCACTACAGTTTTGTCCCCATTGCCTCAGAGACACTTGTTTCCTGGGGTAAAAGTGTTGCTAGTTTTTTTATGGCGTTGGGGTCCAAGCTAATTGAAACAACTAGAGACCCTAGAACTGCCAGTTTTCTCTTTACGCGCCTTAGTGTGGCAATCCAGAGAAGAAATGCTCACTGCATCATGTCACCTCATTCTTTGGGGCACAAGTGCAGAACACAAATGCGAACAAGCCTGAATGGTCCCCAGGCATATATGCAACCGAAAACTCACACCCCATTAATGACTCGAACCCATTCTGCCAGGAGCAACGCAACTGGGTGTGTACAAGACACCTTAACCACTGAACCATCACAACCAGACAAAAGATGATTATGGCCGAGGCTATTTCCCCCATCATCCCTCCGGTGCTCTGATGGTAATCTTGTGCATAGTATTTTATCAAATCACCTCATTCTTTGGGGCACACGTGAGGAACACAAATACGAACAAGCCTGAATGGTCTTTCTCCACAACACTACCCTCCTTCTCCTCCTCCAAAACCCTTCCCTCCTTCTCCTTCTCCCCAACACTACCCTCTCTGTGAGTCACTCTAGGTCACTCACAGAAGATCTCCACTTGTCACCAGGAGTTACCTGATACCAGTCTGTTTCGCTCTGGTGATTTGTCACTTAGACTTCTGAACAATATAGTCACAGTCACGATTCCGGGCGAGTGTTGGTATATATTGTATATCGGGAGTTTAACGTGACAGTGAGGAATAGATGGTGTTCTTCTGTCTATTGGCCAATAGACAGAACAGCACACGTCCTCTATGCAAGGGCTCCCTCACGTGAATGCCTTTGCAAGAGAATGCAGGGCATCTCGTGGGACACAACACAAGGGGGTTACAATTTGACCAATGACATTGCAACAAAAGAGTGGGAACCAATCATATTGATCGTTCTCTGATCAGCAGCAGAGGTGACGTCATGAACACGTCGCGACCACATCGTAGTTGTTATTCTCCATCAGGCCGGTTGAGGCTGACCCCAGAGGTCAGACTGTCCTGTCGCCTCGCTGGCATCTCTCACGCTTTCACTAGCCAATGTACTCTCTGACCCTATGGCCAGTAACTTCCCTGTATCTACTTCCTGCCTGGACATACGGCGGCCTCCGTATTATAAACGTATTCCTGGTTAAGTGCGTATTCTGTAGATACCCATCATGCCAGTTTACTATCCAGGGAAACAGAGATAGGGCTTGAGCACGAAAATCGGTGCACTGTGCACTGCAATGAACCATTCAAGTCAGCTGTGGGAGAATCTTGAAAGACATTCTCTCACATCACCCCCCAACAAAAGACTGAGCTCCACAGAGTGGTGCTTCTTCTACACCTCTCACCCCGCTGCTGTACGTGCACGTACTGAGTGCACATGGTGCGGCTGGGTCGAGTGGACCCCGTTTTCTATACTGCTAGGCGAGGCGAGTCCTCATCTAGACTATTTCCTTCCGTTAAGTGAGGAATTTCTTCAGTCACCGGGTCACATGTGGCTATTTGTTCAGGTCTTGATCAGGCACTGTGGTCGGACGTAGCTCCAGCTGTAGGTCGGTTCAACGTCTCGAAACCCTGAGTGGTGTAAGTCTGTCCACTGCCTCTCTCCACCTGTGTCATGCCTGAAACATCAGAGGCAAACTGGGAACTAGTGTCCAGTGATTCGCATTGCATTACCTCACTCATGTCTCCCTCCTTCGACGTCTCGTTAATCACCTCTGACCTACTCAACCAGTCAGCACCAACGTTGTCGGCTCCCTTCATGTAAACCACGTGGAATGTGAACAGTTGAAGGAACAACTACCCCTCCTCTTCCTTTTCCACAAATACCCTCATTTTCTCCTAAAAAACACTACCCTCCTCCTTCTCCTCCATACCACTAGCCTCCTCTTTCTCCTCCACAGCAGAAGCCTCCTCTTTCTCAATCACAACGCTACCCTCCTCTTCCTTCTCCACAACACTACCATGCTCTTCCTTCTCCACAACACTACCATGCTCTTCCTTATCCACTGCTCCTCCTTCTCCAAAATTCTATTCTCCTCCTCCTGCTTCCCCGCAACACTACCCTTATCTTCCTTCTCCACAACACTACACTTCTACTCTTTTTCCACAACACTACCCTCCTTCTCCTTCCCCACAACACTACCCTCCTTCTCCTTCCCCACAACACTACCCTCCTTCTCCTTCCCCACAACACTACCCTCCTTCTCCTTCCCCACAACACTACCCTCCTTCTCCTTCCCCACAACACTACCCTCCTTCTCCTTCCCCACAACACTACCCTCCTTCTCCTTCCCCACAACACTACCCTCCTTCTCCTTCCCCACAACACTACCCTCCTTCTCCTTCCCCACAACACTACCTTCCTCATCCTTCCCCACAGCCCTGCGCTCCTCCTCCTTCTCCACAACACTACCCTCCTCCTCTTTCTCCACAACATTACCCTCCTCCTCCTTCTCCACAACACTACCCTCCTCCTCCTCCTCCTCCTCCTACAAAACACTACCCCACCCCTTCCTCCTGCAAAACACTTCCCCAACTCTACCCTCCTTTTCCTCCTAAACAACACTACCCACCTCTTCCTCCACCATAACTCTAGCCTCCTCTTTCTCCTCCACAGCAGAAGCCTCCTCTTCCTCAACCACAACACTACCCTCCTCCTCCTCCCCCCTCCTCCTCCTCCTCCTCCAAAACACCACCCCACCTCTTCCTCCTCCAAAACACTACCCCTCCGTTTCCTCCTAAACAACACTACCCTCCCCTCCTTCACCAAAACATTAGCCTCCTCCATCTCCTCCACAGCAGTAGCCTCCTCTTCCTGAACCACAACGCTACACTCCTACTCCTCCTCGCCAACACTACCCTCCTCCTCCTCCACAACATTACCACTCCTTCTTTTCCGAAACACTTCCCTCCTTCTCCTCCTCCAAAACACTACCCTCGTCTTTCTTCTCCACAACACTACACTCCTACTCCCACAAAACACAGCCCTCCTCTTCCTCTTCCACAACACTACCCTCCTCCTCCTCTTCGTCCGCAACACTACCCTCCTCCTCCTCTTCGTCCGCAATACTACTCTCCTCCTCTTCATCCGCAACACTTCCCTCCTCCTCCTTCTCCCAAACAAACTACCCTCCTCCTCCACTACCACAACACTACAGTCCTCCTCCTTCTCTTCCATATACCTATCCACCTCTTCCTTCTCCATAACACTACCCTTTCTTCCTTCTCTGCACGAAGACCCACCTCTTCTTCCTCCACAACCCTACCCTTCTCCTTCTCCACAATACTACCCTCCTCTTCCTTCTCCATATCACTACCCTACTCTTCCTTCTCCATAACACTACCCTCTTCCTCCTCTTCTACAACACTAACCTCCTCTTCCTCGTCCACAACACTACTTTCCCCTTCCTTCTCAATAACACTACCTTCCTCTTCCTTCTCCTCAACACTACCCTCCTTTTCCTTCTCCATAACGCTACCCTCCTCCGTCTCCTTCTCCCCAACGCTTCCTTCCTCCTTCTTCTCCTCCACATACCTATCCACCACTTCCTTCTCCATAACACTACCCTTTCTCACTTCTCTGCATGAAGACTCTACTCTTCTTCCTCCACGACACTACTCTCCTCTTCCTCCTCCACATCATTAACCTCCTCCTCTTTCCCCACAACACTACCCTCTTCCTCCTTCTCCCCTACACTACCCTCCTCTTCCTCCTCCACAACTCTACCCTTCCTCTTTCCAATCATCAACACTACACTTCTCCTCCTCAACACTATCCTCCTCCTCCTCCTCCTCCTCCTCCGTCTCCACAACACTTCCTTCCTCTTCCTCCTCCACAACACTACACTTCTCCTCCTCCTTCTCCACCACACTACCCTCCTCCTCTTTTTCCGCAACACTACTCTCCTCCTCTTCCACAAAACTTCCCTCCTCTTCCTTTTCCTCCACAACACTACCCTCCTCCTCCTCCTCCACAAAACTAACCTCCTCCTCCTCCACAACATTACCCTCCTCCTCCTCATTCACAAAACTAACCTCCTCCTCCTCCACAACACTACCCTCTTCTTCCTTCTCCACAACACTAACCTCCTCCTCCTCCACAACACTACCCTCCTCCTCCTCCTTCACAAAACTAACCTCCTCCTCCTCCACAACACTACCCTCGTCCTCCTTCTTCACAACACTACCCTCCTCCTCCTTCTCTACAACACTACCCTCCTCCTCCTCCTCCTCCACAACACAACCCTCCTCCTCCTCCTCCTCCAAAACACGACCCCACCTCTTCCTCCTCCAAAACACTCCCCCTCCTCTTCCTCCTTTACAACACTCTCCCTTTCCTCCTCCACAACACAACCCTCCCCTCCTCCTCCATAACATTAGCCTCCTCATTCTCATCCACAGCAGTAGCCTCCTCTTCCTCAACCACAACGCTACCCTCCTCTTCATTTGTCACAACACTACCGTCCTCCTCCTTCTCCACAACACTACACTCGTCTTCCTTCTCCCTAACACTACCCCTCCTCTTCCTCCTCCTCATCCTCCACAACACTACCTTCTTCCTCCTTCTCCACAACACTACCCTTCTTCTCCTCCTCCATAACACTACCCTCTTCTTCCTTTTCAACAACACTAACTGCCTTTTTCTTCTCCACAATACTACCCTGCTCTTCCTCCTCCACAACTCTACCCTTCCTCTTTCTAATCATCAACAATACACTTCTCCTCCTCAACACTATCCTCCTCCTTCTCCACAACCCTTCCTTCCTCTTCCTCCTCCAAAACACTACACTCCTCCTCCTCCTTCTCCACCACACTACCCTCCTCCTCTTTTTCCGCAACACTACTCTCCTCCTCTTCCACAAAACTTCCCTCCTCTTCCTTTTCCTCCACAATACCATCCTCCTCTTCCTCCTTCACAACACTACACTCTTCCTTCTTCACAACAATACTTTTCTCTTCCTCCTCGTTAACTAAACCACCCATTCTTCTACTATAAACAGCAACTAACATCATCAACACTGTACAAACCTAGCTCTATTACCCCTGGCTGTACTCACCTTGCTTTACTCATCTAATTGTGTCCACTTAATTTTACTCCCATAATTGTACTCATGTAGTTGTTGTCACCTACTTGTATTGTAATGCCTCCCCATGCTACTCCACCTTCTCACTTAAAAGCCTAGCTGAACACTGCTTGCAATTTCACTGATCCTCATTGAACTCCCAGCTAACTGTTAAACTGAAATATTAAATGAGGGGGAAGCTACAAATGAATTGTTATGAATTTTAAATAATGATTAATACTTAAACTTACACTGCCACCACCTTCCTGAAGCTGATAGTGCCTGTATCACTGATCTCCCAGGAAGGACAGAAATCAATAATCATGAAATCGAAAGGCGTAGGAATCTTGACGATAATGCTTGGGAATTATTTATAGAAATCTTTACTTTACCTTTGGATGAGACAAAGACTTCCAAATACCGCACATATATACCACATATACAAATGACTCAGCAACAATAAAAGGGGGTTAACTAAATACCACTAATTCAATATTCACTCTATTTAACAAGAAACGTTTATTTATAACAAATTAAAATATATCCTACTCCAAAAACATTCCTAAGACTCAATAACCAGAGTGCAATTACGTTGATGTACCAAAACTCAGACACACATTACCTTGTTCATGTAATAACCTGCCATAGCTGTTGAATTACTGGCCTCAGGTCCTTGGACCTGTCTCCAAAATACTCCCAGGACACACAAACTAAAATTTCCTTTACAAGCTTACCAGTCGACGAAAGCTCCACCCACACTATTTCCTTAGGCCTATGAAACCTCGCCTCTCTTAGTGTAGAGCTAATGAATTCAAAAGTCTAACTCTAGGCCTTGGTCCAGCCAACCAGTGCCCTGACCAGCTCCACCCCCCCCCCCCACCTAGGCCTTCCTGGCTTCCACCAATCAAGACTCCTGGCTAGGCCCTGCCTGACAGGAGGGCTAGGCCTGCCCTGAAAGTTATGTTTAGCTCCCACTGAATTCTGATTCGTTCAAATGCTCCACCCAGGAACCCGGAACAAGAGGTATATGGCCAGCTGAGTTTATTGGCATCCAATATGTCAATGGATTTAGACGGACAGAGAGAGAGAGAGAGAGAGAGAGAGAGAGAGAGAGAGAGAGAGAGAGAGAGAGAGAGAGAGAGAGAGAGAGAGAGAGAGAGAGAGAGAGAGAGAGAGAGAGAGAAAACGATTGAGTAGGAGGATTGAAAGGAAGATTGGGGAAGGAGGATTAGGGAATAGGATTGAACGGCGACGGAAGGGAAGTGTGCCTTGCCTGCGGACACTTGACTTGAGTTTTATGACTGGTGAGGCCAGCTTGACAGAAGGGGAGGGGAAAGGAGGGATGAGGCAATAAGGGGAGGGGGAGAATGACCAAGGAAGGGGACGGCAAATGAGGGGAAGGAGAATGGGAAGGGGAGAAGATATGGTCTGTGCCCAGATCACTACAGTATTCACCTAGAAGTGCTCACCAAGTTGTACTCACCTAACTACATGCACTCTCCTAGTTGCACTCATGTAGTTGTACTTATCTAGTTCTACTCATCCATTTGTACTTCAATGATATTTAATTAAAAATATCATTAAACTATGTTACAGATGTATGTGATAAAGAGGTTCCTTGATGCACTCCATTGTTTTTATATGAATAAAAATGGTAGATTAAATGTTGTGTGTGTCATTCATAAACCTATGCAACAACATTTTCCATTTGTGTTAATGTATTATACATAACGTACATATATATAAATTTAAGCATAAAAACAGTATTATTAAATATATCATTGAGCAAATAGGGTTATAAATCTTTTTTTTTTAGAAAAGTCATATTAAAAAGTAAATGTCTCGCACACCTATTATGCAACTAAGACACAGCATTCACAATTTATATGTGAAATAAACTTAAATTTAATATTTGAACATTAAAAAAATTTATTTATAATATATATATTAAGGTGAAACTAGTGTTAGATAAGGCAGCATTTGCCTTATTACATAAAAAAATACTTTTAACATTCTTGGGTTAAAGGTTGCTCATGCGCCTGTTGAACCACACATGCAACTTGTCTTTCCCACAACCCTGTTGCAACGTTATTGGAGGTTTCCACAACATTTTGTGTTTGCCAGGAAGAGCTGTTATCCTACCTGAACTCATCTAAAGGTTGCTCCTAGAAACCCATTTCTTTCATGAGAATGTACTTTGAAACTATTACATGGGGAACCATCATATAAGGAGCGTGGTAAAATTGCAAGAAAATGCTTTCTTTCTTCTCTTCCCTTCTCTTTTCTTTTCTTTTCTTTTCTTTTCTTTTCTTTTCTTTTCTTTTCTTTTCTTTTATCTTCTCTTTTCTTCTCTTCTCTTCTCTTCTCTTCTCTCTCTCTCTCTCTCACTTTCTTTCTTTCTTTCTTTCTTTCTTTCTTTCTTTCTTTCTTTCTTTCTTTCTTTCTTTCTTTCTTTTTTTTTCTCTGTTTTTCTCCTCAATCTGCCTCGCACTAAATGTCTCTCGCCCTTTGTTTCTCTCCTCTCTCCCTTTATCTCTTTCTTCTCTCTGTCTGTCCCGGTCCATCTCCTTCTCTCCTTGCCTCCCTCCTTCTGTCTCCTATCTCTTTATTTGTTTCTCTCTTATCTCTATGTCTCTCTTTGTTTCTCTCCTTTTCTTTCTTACTGTTTGTCTCTCTTGGCATCTCTCCCCCTTCTCACTCTGCTTGCCTCTGTGTGTGTGTGTCTCTCTCTCTTTCTCTTTCTGTCTCGGTTTTCACTCTCTCTTACTTCTTGTCTTTCCCTGTCTCTCTCTTTCTAAATGCAATAGAGGTAATTAAACCTAATAATTCCAATAATTAATTATTAACATTAACGTTTTAAAACCTATGCTCTAAAATATTATATCATAAAATTACAAAAATGTTTCATATAAATGTTGTGAACTCCTGTCTTATATAAACGTTAGGGGATCACGTTTTATGGTCGTTTTTACAATATCTCAAAAAACGTCTAAAACATAATTGAAGGGGCTGGGTGTACAATTTATCAACCCTCCTCAAACACTCTCAATTTTGTGGTGCATAATCTACATGGTAAATGTTCGAACTTTCCCTAATGGATCAATAATATAACAAGAACAGGAAAACAAATTAAAAATAAAATATTAGAAAAAGTTGACAATTTCAAATTAACTAAACTAATTTAAAATTTCACCAATTTTTATTTGATTCATTATCGGCTTAGAATGGCATTTAACCCTTAAACTGCGTAACGCACCTGCAGGTCAATGTCTGGTTTGTGCAACGCGCCTCCAGGTATTTTTATTTTTCACGTTCCATTCAAAACTCCTGCGGCTACATGAGGTTTACATTAGCTTCTTCAGGGCTGTTGTAAACAGACGCCATCTTTAAAAAAAAATCGTGGTCCACATTCCCGGGTGTGGGAGCCTCAGTGGTGAATGAGCAACCAAGGCCGGCGCTCGCAGTATGAGCACACAGCACTGCTGTTCAGCGTGTGACTACAGCATCGCCTAATAATGTCAAAATATATATACATAATCTGTATTATTTAGCCATGATAGTATTATAGAAGAGCCTGAGTGTGATAATGACTGGGAACAATGTTCAAATATCAGTGATTCAATGCTGTTCACGATGTTCACAACGCTAGCCACAACACCACAGCATTATTTCGTCCGTCTAGGAAACTTCAAATGACTTCTTAGGTTCCTTTTCAAAATAAACGTGTGGTCAATTATTCATTTACAGGAATTAGTGACCAGGATTGTGGTTATAATTAGCACTGTGCGTAGTATTATTTAAGGAGGCATTTTGGTGAGGGAGGGAGGTAGGGAGAGAATTGAGGTAGCCTCACTGTGTGCGTGTGGCAACCACTCTTGTTTTGCTCACCATGCTAGCTTAGTGGTTCACTATGGGGAACACATATGTACATGGGTATATACAGTGTGTGTGTATGTAGTGTAATAACAGTAACAGAAGTATGTTGGGAGGAGCTATTTTGGTGAGAGAGGTGACGTCGTAATCGTAGCGTCGTCTGCTGTCTTTTGTGTGATTTCTCATGCAGTGTATGGTAGCAACTGTACTGTTTGGACACAATACCGGCTAACTAGCATAGTTCTGGTGAATAAATCATGTAGATAGGTATACATAACATATGTAAATAGTGTAATAAAAACAGTAAGTGTATGGTGGGAGAAGGGGTGATGGCGAGTACAGTGTTGGAGGAGAGAGGGAGGACTGGCTGGCTGGGTGTGGCAGCTCACACTCGCAGAGTTCTGAGTGTGTTTATGGTGTGTGACAGTGTAGTGTATGTAAATGTGTTGTAAATATACATAAAAGAACCTGAAACATTGGTGTGAATAACAGTATGGTGGGAGGAGGGGTGATGGCGAGTACTATGTTGGAGGACTGGCTGGCTGGGTGTGGCTGTTCACACTCGAGGAGTTCTGTGTGTGTTGATGGAGAATGTATATACTGCGTGACAGTGTAAAGTGTGTAAATAGATTGTATACATACAAAAATTATTATGATACATGGTAAATATGTGCAACATATGTGTACACAAGTGTCATGCACGTAACACAGTGTCTACGGACAGTACGGATGTTTTACTGCCATAATATAGTGTACGTGTTCATTATACATAGGATTAGCACGTAAAAACAAATAAAATGTATTTGGAACTGTGCGCAAGAAATGAACAAAAATATATTCGCGGCAACTTGCACGCCCCGCCCCGGGCGCACTACTGGCTCCGGGAGCGTACGTCACAGGCGAACGGAGAAAGATGACGTCACGCGCCAATTTACGGACCCCATAGCAGCCAAAGTAAGTACAATTTTGATTTTTTTTTACATACCCATACTCAGAGAAGGGTTTTTGACACTTAAGAAAATAAATCCAGATAATTTGTTTCCCACACACTGGGGGGGGGGGGGGGGGTGTCACAAGTTCTGCCTCCTGTGGCTGAATTAAATATTCATCAATTTCGTTCCAACTTTACATACTTATTGACGGTATGCATTCTCTATGATATACAAACCACAACAAAATCAGATGAGAAACAAAGGAGAACAAAAAAATCAGTTGACATTAGAAATCTAGTCTTGGACTCATTAAGTTACTGAGTTTATTTGTTTCACTTTTAATTAATATGAAAACGTAATTATACATAATTTAATGTATAAACATAATTTATTGTTTATGGCAAACTTCCTATCTAATATAATAAACATTTCCTATAACACATTTTTAAATTTTCTGGGGATTTTATTTTCCTGTTTACTTCAAACGTTCATTGCTGGCATATAGTGCGAGCAATAAATACGACCAGAATGTTCAATATGATTTGCCGAATACCGACCTATTTGGTGTGCCTCCTGAGGTTATCTTGAGATGATTTCGGGGCTTTAGTGTCCCCGCGGCACGGTCCTCGACCAGGCCTCCACCCCCAGGAAGCAGCCCGTGACAGCTGACTTACTTCCAGGTACCTATTTACTGCCAGGTAACAGGGGCATAGAGTGAAAGAAACTCTGCCCATTGTTTCTCGCCGGCGCCCGGGATCGAACCCGGGACCACAGGATCACAAGCCCAGCGTGCTGTCCGCTCAGCTGACCGGCTCCACTTTAATGCCTGGTAACAACCAAGAACAGGAACAGGGGATGTAATTCATATAACTATTGAATCATTGGATGAGAGTAAAGTATGCAAGACCGCATTATTTAAAAAAACATTTAATAATTATTTTAAAGTCTAAAGTGGAAAAACGTCTAGGCATAAATTGGATGCATAAAACTAAAGTATTTTAATTGAGAGACCAAGATTTACCTGCTGAATAAAAGTAAAGAACTTAAAGATGAACTAAAACTAGAACACAAGGAATGTGGGAGAGAAAACCGAGAACTTGTATAACTTACATTAATGATAAATATGTGAATTAGATACAGATTAAGAATATTAAATGCACAATAAATAACAGAACAATGAATATAATTACCCACAAAAGGAAACTAAAAAAATATGATAAAATAATCTATATAAATAAAAATGGAAATGTTCGTTTGTTCAAAATCGCTAATCTCCGAAAGTTCTTCACCGATTGCTCTGAAATTTTCACACAATGTCCGATGAAATTAATGAAATTTTCACACATTGTCGCATCCGAGCGGGTTTTTATATAAATATTATATAGATGTCACGTCTGTGACGGGAAAAAAAACTATTTTTGGGGGAAAACTGTGTTTTTCATGCAAGGGAAATCTTCGTAACCTCTTTGCCGATTGCTTCAAAATTTTGAGACAACGTTGCATTCGAATAGGCACGCGTTTTTATATACCTACTATATAGATGCCACACCTGGGACAGGTAAAAACATGTTTTTTTTTAAACATTGCCATCTGTTGCAAGTAAGAGCAACACACGGTATACTCAATATGTTACAATTCCATTTCAATGTTTCTGATTGCATTGGTAAATTGAATTTTCATAGATTTCGATTTATTTTCATTTTTATTTAATTATTTAGTGTGACATTGCGTTGGAATTGAGCTGTGTTGTTTATCATACGGTTCATTACGTGAGTATAGTATATATTTTTTATTTTTTTCATTTCGTTTTTAACTGTTCTTCTTATTTTCCAGTGATAGGAACATCGGATTATTTGATGTTCCCAATTTTCTGATGGAAAAATCAGATCATTTAGGAATGCATTGGACGAGGGAGTGGGGAATAGGAAAGAGGACGAGGGGGACGGGAGTTGTGGTTATTGGTGAGGATTATAGGACAGGGGGGGGGGGTAATGGTGGGGACGACGAGGGGACGGGAGTAATGGGGATGGTGGGGCCAAGGGGACGGGGGAAATAGTGAATGGTGGGGAGGATAAAGGAAAGGGGAGTGGGGAGAAGGAGGGGACTGAAAAGGGGGTAATGGTTAGAAGAACGAGGGGACGGGGGAGTTTGGGATGATGGGAACAAGGGAAAGGGGGAATGGAGAATGGTGGGGAGGACAAGGGAAGGGGGGAAGGGGGAATGGAGAATGGTTGGGAGAACGAGGGGACGGGGAGGGGGAAAGGTAAGGGAGGATTGGGGGACAAGGAAAGGATGCTGTGGCTCAGTAACGCACAGGTGTTGCTGAGCCACAGCAAAGCGTGGCCGGGTACAGCTAGTTACAGATAAATTCTTATTTTCACTCAAACAATATAGATAAAATTATGGGAAATAATAATGAAACTAATTTTTACTCTCTTACAGATTCGATCCCAGGCCACGTTTGCTAGTGGCAGCAGAGGGAAACCCAGCTAATAAAATTATATTGAAATCTAATCCTTTGGTTCCTGGGGGAAAAGAGGTGGCGTTCAGAGGGCCCATGACGGAGTTAATGGTGTACCTTGCCAAAGCTCTCAACTTTTCGTAAGTTAATCCCAACTCTGTTAAAGTTTTGTATTACTGACTCTTTTTATTATATTACATATGTAAATATATATATGTATATGTATATGCATATATATATATATATATATATATATATATATATATATATATATATATATATATATATATATATATATATATATATATATATATATATATATATATATAAATAAAAATGGAAATGTTCATTTGTTCAAAATCGCTAATCAATGAAAGTTCTTCACCGATTGCTTTGAAATTTTCACACAATGTTCCATTTGCATCCAGCCAGGTTTTTATATACATACTATATAGATGAAAAGTGTGGGACAGTAAAATATACATGCTTTTTCTGAAAAACTGTGTTTTTCATGTGTTTTTCGTGTGAGGGAAATCTTCGAAACCTCTTTACCGATTGCTTTGAAATTTTGACACAATGTTGCATTCGAATAGGCGCGTCTTTCTATATATCTACTATATACATGCCTCACCTGTGACAAAAAAACATGCTTTTTTAAAAAACAGCACCATATGTTGGACGTAAGAACAACACACACGCTGTACTCCCTGAAAGTTCTTTACCAATTGCTTTGAAATTTTGAGACAACATTGTATTCGAATAGGGGCGTCTTTTTATACACCTACTATATAGATGCCACCCCCTGTAACAGGGAGGTGGCATCTATATCTATAGATTTTTATCTATAGGTATAGAACCTATAGAACCTATCTATAGATAGGTTTTGAAAAACAGCGCCATATGTTGCACATAATAGCAATATTCACGCTATACTAAATATGTCACGAATTCCATTTCAATGTTTCCGATTGCATTGATAAATTTTATTTCATAGATTTCGATTTATTTCATTTTTTATTGAATTATTTTGTGACATTGTGTTGGAATTGAGCTGTGTTGTTTACCATATGGGTCATTTCGTGAGTATAGTTTATTTTTTTTATTTTTTATTTTTTTTTCATTTTATTTTTTATTTGTTTTTCTTATACTTCAGTGATGGGAAGGGGAAAAGGGGAGGGGACAAGGGAAGGGTAATAGTGGGGAAGGACGAGAGAACTGGGGAGTGTGGGATGGTGGGGACGAGGGGATGGGGGAATGGAGAATGGTGGGGAGGACAAAGGGACAGTGGAGTGGGGCATGGTGGGAAGGATGAGGGGATGGTGGAGTGGGGAATGGTTGGGAGACCGAGGAGACGGATGAGGGGGGGGGGGAATGGTAGAAAGGCCTGGGGGACCAGGAAGGTTGCTGTGGCTCAACAACGCACATACGGTGCTGAGCCACAGCAAAACGTGGCCGGGTACTGCTAGAATATAAATAAAAATGGAAATGTTCGTTTGTTCAAAATCGTTAATATTCGAAAGTTCTTCACCGATTGCCTCGAAATTTTCAGGCAACCTTCCCTTCGCATCCGAGCAGGTTATATACATACTATATAGATGACAGGTCTGTGATGGGAAAAAACATGCTTTTTTGAAAAGCTATGTTTTTTGGATGTTTTTCATGTGAGGGGAAATCTTCGAAATCTCTGTACTGATTGCTTTGAAATTTTGACACAGCATTGCATTCGAATAGGCAAGTGTTTTTATTTACTTACTATATACATGCCTCACCTGTGATAGGTAAAAACATGTTTGTTTGTTTTTAAACAGCGCCCACTGTAGGATGTCAGAGCTGTTCAAAGCTGTACATGCTGTAATCTCCGAAAGTACTTCCCTGATTGCATTTTAAATTTTGACACAACGTTCCATTCGAATACGTGCATGTTTTTTATATACCTACTATTTAGATGCTACACCTGTGGTGATAGGTAAAACATGAATTTTATGAAAAACAGCGCCATCTGTTGCACGTAAGAGCAAGACATAATATACAAAATATGTTACGATTCCATTTCAATGTTACCGATTGCATTGATAAATTTAATTTTCATAGATTTTTATTTATTTTCATTTTGATTTAATTATTTTGTGTGAGGTTGCGTTGGAATCGAGCTGTGTTGTCTACCATACCGCTCATTTCGTGGGTATTTATTTCGTTTCTTTCTTATTTCTTTCTTTTTTCATTGTTTTTCATTTCTTTTTTTAGCTGTTCTTCTTATTTTTCAGTGCAATTGGTGGTGAAATTGAGCTGTGAGCGATTGATCGGCGTTTGAATTGAAATATTTCGTTAGTATTTTTTGTTTTTTGTGTTGAAAACAAGAAAATGGACAACACGATTATTTCACAGCTGCAAATGTGCAACAAACAGCTATGAATCCACCGGCTACAACGTTAACTGCTTTCTCCACGTTATGTCAAAATGACACGTTTGCGAAAACACTGCTGTATTCAGAAGGCCTACATATTACACATGGAATGCGAGTAGAAAATCATTTGAACGACGCAAACGAGGAGAACGAGTCGACGAACAACCTGGCATATTCAAATAAACTACGATAGGCAGACTGTACACCGTGCATCCCAATCAAGATGAACGTTTCTTTCTTCGCATGCTGTTGGTAAATGTGCCCTGTCCAACGTCTTTCCAGCCATTGAGATTTGTCAACAGCGTAACACATGCCACTTTCCGTAATGCATGTCAAACTCTGAATTTATTGGAGAACGACCGACACTGGGATGTATGCATTAATGACGCGTCCAACACATCACGTCCAAATCAAATTCGTGCATTGTTTGCAATCATATTGACCACCGACTCTCCTTCATCTCCAACAGAGTTATCGGAAAAATATAAATCGCACATGGCTGAAGATATTGTCCGTCGAATACGAAGGAAAATTCAAATATGAACATGGATTTCACAGCAGAAATCTACAACGAAGCGTTGATAATGATTGAAGATTTATGCTTAGAAATCGCGAAAAAAGTTTTAAATCTATTGGAAAGGCAATCACCGAATCGATCTGCTGCTGCTTCCTTCGATATAGAATTGCGTCGTAAACAAAATTACAACACGAGTAATCTGTTGTCATATGTGCAATCAAATATTCTTAAGCTAACGCTTGAGCAAAAAGGCATCTACAATCAAATAATTCAAACTGTCAATAACGGGTTTAGAGAAATCTTCTTAGATGCGCCAGGAGGAACTGTAAATCCTTCCTAATTAGATTGATTCTGGCAGTATTTAGATCCCGAAATGGTATAATCTTATCTCTTACATCGTCCGGAATAGCTGCGACTTTCTTACCAGGTGGAAGAACTGCTACTTCGGACTTAAAATTGCCTTTGAACAGGCAATTCATTGAAATTCCCACGTGCAACATTTCCAAAGCATCCGGCATGGGAAAAGTATTGCAGAAATGTAAACTTATTGTTTGGGTTGAATGCACAGTGGCCCACAAAAAATCGCTCGAGGCTCTTGATCGGTCATTGCAAGATTTGCGTTGAAATATCAGACCATTTGGGAACGCATTAATATTACTTGCAGGAGATTTCAGGCAAACATTACCTGTAATTCCTCGATACAAGTCCGTCGGCACTGTTGAAAAAGCAGATGAAGCGGTTAGTTATCCAACAGAATTTTTTAATTCACTCGATCTGCTAAGGATACCATCACACGTACGGCAATTGAAAATCAGCTTGCCAATTATCATGTTGGGAAATATCAGTCAGCTAAAGCTTTGCAACGCTATGCGCCTTGCAGTAAAAAAATTAATCAGCAACGTCGTAGAAGCAACAATCTTGACAGGACCATTCAATGGTGATGTCCTCATTCCTCGCATTCCTATGATTCCAACAGATATGCCATTTCAATTTAAGATATTGTAATTTCCAATTCGATTGACGTTTCCAATCACTATCAACAAAGCTCAGGCCCAATCTTCAGAATTGGTCACTTTATATCTAGACAGGATTGCTTTTCACATGGACAATTATATGTTGCGTGTTCAAGAGTCGGCAAACCAGACGATCTCTACATCTCCACAGACAATGGAACAACAAAAATATTGAAAACCCACAAGCATGGTGAAATTAAACATATTTGAAACGTGCGCTTTCTCTTTTCTTTCTTATCCATTTAACAAGACTGAGTCACAGCAACGCGTGGCGGGTACAGCAAGTCAATATTAAAAAAATGGAAATGTTCGTTTGTTCAAAATCGCTAATCTCCGAAAGTTCTTCACCGATTGCTTTGAAATTTTCACACAATGTTCCAATCGCATCCGAGCAGGTTTTCACGTGCGTATTATATTGATGTCATGTCTGTGACGGAAAAAAAACATGTTTTTTAAAAACTGTGCTTTTCAAGTGTTTTTCATGTGAGAGAAATCTTCGAAACCTCTTTACCGATTGCTTTGAAATTTACACGACGTTGCATTCGAATAGGCGCATGCTTCTATATACCAACTATATACATGCCTTGCCTGTGACCGGAGAAAACATGTTTTTTTTTTTAAACATCGCCATCTGTTGGATGTAAAAGCAACACTCGCTGTAATCTCCTAAAGTTCTTCACCGATTGCCTTTAAATTCTGAAACAAAATTCCATTCGAATATGCGCGTCTTTTTATATACCTACTATATAGATGCCATCTCAGTGACAGGAAAAAACATGCGTTTTTGAAAAACAACGCCATCTGTTGCACATAATAGCAACATGCACGCTATACTAAATATCTCACGAATTCTATTTAATGTTTCCAATTGCATTGATAAATTTTATTTTCATTGATTTTGATAAATTTAATTTTTATTGAAGTATTTTCTTTGACATTGTGTTGGAATTGAGCTGTGTTGTTTACCATCTCGTAAGTATAAGTATAGATGCCACACCTGTTACAGGCAAAACTATGCTTTTCTTGAAAAACCGCGTCATCTGTTGCATGTAAGAGGAATACACACATGCTGTACTAAATTTGTTACAATTCCATTTCAATGTTTCTGATTGCATTGATAAATTAAATTTTCATAGATTTTGATTTATTTTCATTTAGATTTAATTATTTTGTGTGAATTACGTTGGCATTGAGCTGTGTTGTTTACCATACCAGTCATTTTGTGAGTATAGTTTATTTTTTTTACTTTTCCATATTTTCATTTAATTTTTTAACTGTTTTTTTTCTAATATTTCAGTGATGGGAACATCGGATCACTTGATCTGAGACCATTTGGGAAGGCATCGGACGAGGAATTGGGGAATGGTGGGGATGACGAGGGGACGGAAGTGAGAGATGCTGCGAAGGACGAGGGGACTAGGGAGTGGGGGGGGTTAATGGTGGGGATGGACGAGAGGACAGGGGAGTTTGGGATGGTGGGGACGAGGGGGATAGGGGAAGGGAGAATGGTGGGGAGAACAAGGGGACAAGGGAGTGGGGCATGGTGGGAAGGAAGAGGGGATGAGTGAGTGGGGAATGGTGGGGAGGACGAGGGGACGGTGGAGCGGGGAATAGTTGAGAGGGCGAGTAGACGGGTGAGGGGGGGAATTGTGGGGAAAACTGGGGGAGAGGGAAGGTTGCTGTGGGTCAGCAACGCACACGCGTTGCTGAGCAACAGCAACGCGTGGCCGGGTACTGCTAGTATATAAAAAAATAGAAATGTTCGTTTGTTCAAAATCGCTAATCTCCGAAAGTACTTCACCAAGTGCTTTGAAATTTTCAAACAACGTTCCATTCGCATGCTAGCAGGTTGTTATATACATACTATGTAGATGTCACGTCTGTGACGGTAAAAAAAAACTTGCTTTTTCTGGAAAAAACTACTTTTCTCATGTGAAGGAAATCTTCGAAACCTCTTTACCGATTGCTTTGAAATTTTGACTCAACGTTGCATTCGAATAGGCGCGTCTTTTTATATATCTACTATATACATGCCATACCTGTGACAGGAAAAAAAATGTTTGTTTTTTTTAAAACAGCGCCATCTGTTGGATGTAAGGGCAACACACGCTGTAATATCCGAAAGCTCATCACCAATTGCCTTGAAATTTTGACATAAGCTTGCATTTGAACAGGCGCGTCTTTTTTATATACCTACTATATAGATGACACCCCTGTGATAAGTTAAAACATGTGTTTTTGGGAAACAGCTTTCTGGTGCACATAATGGCACCATGCACGCAATACTAAATATATCACGAATTCAATTTCAATGTTTCCGATTGCATTGATAAATTTTATTTTCATAGATTTCAATTTTTTTTTTTTTTAGTGAATTATTTTGTGTGACATTGTGTAGGAATTGAGCTGTGTTGTTTACCATACCATTCATTTCGAAAGTATAAGTATAGATGCCACACCTGTGAGAGGTAAAACTATGCTTTTCTTGAAAAACAGCCCCATCTGTTGCATGTAAGAGCAACACACATGTTATACTAGATATGTTACAATTCCATTTCAATGTTTCTGATTGCATTGATAAACTGAATTTTCCTAGATTTGTATTTATTTTGATTTTGATTTAAATATTTTGTGTGAATTGCATTGGAATTGAGCTGTGTTGTTTACCACACCGTTCATTTCATCAGAATAGTTTATTTTTATATTTTTTTCATATTTTCATTTCATTTTGTAACTGTTTTTCTTATATTTCAGTGATGGGAACATCAGATCACTTGATGTTCCCAATTTTCTGATGGGAACATCAGACCATTTGGGAAGGCATTGGACGAGGGAGTGGGGAAAGGTGGGGATGATGAGGGGTTGGAAGTGATAGATGGTGCAGAGGACGAGGGAACAAGGGACGGGGTAATGGTGGGGAAGGACGAGAGGACAGGGGAGTTTGGGATGGTTGGGATGAGGGGATAGGGGAATGGAAAATGGTGGGGAGGACAAAGGGACTGGGGTGTGGGGCATGGTGGTGAGGACAAAGGGAAAGGGGAGTGGGGCATGGTGGAAAGGAAGAGAGGATCTTGGAGTGGGGAATGGTGGGGGAGAACGAGGAGACAGTGAAGTGGGGGAATGGTTGGGAGGCCAAGGAGTCGGGTGAGGGGAAAATGGTAGCTAAAAGGACTAAGACCTTTTGTTCGATGGTACCCATGTAGAAGTTCGCAAACAGGACACCTAGGGGAGAACCCATTGCGACCCCATCTACTTGCTTATACATTTGCCCATCCGGGCTCAAGAAGGGTGCCTCTTTAGTACAAGCTTGGAGTAGTTTCCTTAGAATGTATTCTGGTATGTCAAGAGGAGTACAGGCCGGATCACGATACACTCTGTCAACTATCATCCCGATTGTTTCATCCACAGGTACGTTGGTAAACAGAGATTCTACGTCCAACGAGGCTGTTATCCCTGTGGCCTGTGTTCCCCGCAGTAAGTCAACAAATTCCTTTGGAGACTTTGGAATTCCTTTGGAATTCCAGACCAAGTGAGATGGCCCGGAAAGTGGAGTTGGAGATCCTGTTGGACGACATATTCGACCTCAAGACACAAAAGATGGTCACCACCAAAGACACCTTACAAGCAGAACTTATTGCGGAAGGAGGAAAGAATCAAGGCAATTACAGAAGCACCATACTGTCCCCCAAGCTCAAAGCGGCAGCTAAGAGCCTTCGTGAGAACAAGGAGATAGTCGTCAGAAGAGGTGACAAGTCGCCAATATACGTCATTCTTAAAAAAGACGAATATCTGGCGAAAATGAACCTCATTCTCTCTGACCAAACTAAATTCCAAAGAGTAACGAAGGACACTACAGCCGAATTGAAGGCAAAGGTCAACAAATTGATCGAAACTGTGAACGCCAAGAAATCCGGACTCCACCTGCCAAAGATTATTGGGGAATATAAGCCTGGATACGCATATGGAAATGTCAAGACACATAAGCCTGGAAACCCACTTCGGCCAATCATTAGCCAGATACCCACACCCACGTACAGACTGGTGAAGCGACTCAACGGCTTGCTGACTCCTTATGTCCCTTGCACCTTCAGCCTGAAGTCTCCGAAGGAATTTGTTGACTTACTGCGGGGAACACGGGCCACAGGGATAAGAGCCTCGTCCAATGGCAGGTTCAGGACTTTCACCAGCATGGACCTCAGAAGACACCTGAGGTCCATGTCCATCATACACATTTAATTTAGGGTTGCTGTAGGATGGAGAACATCTCAGAAAGTAGGTCAACTTAGGGAGAGACAGGCATCTTGTGAGGAGGAAGAGAGCATCAATCTTGTCAGTTCTGTCCAGCATTCTCTTTAGATCAGTGATTTTTGCATCCAAGACCTCCTCGATTGCTCGTGGGCCAATGGGGGCACCCAGGAGAGTGCAGTCAGGTGACTCGACAACGAGAATGTCTGGAAGAACATTTTTTATTTGGCCAGTGATGTCTGGGTTGCGGGAGACTATTTCAAATTTGGATGCATTGAGAATGAGGCCCAGGGCTGCTCCTTGCTCCTAGATTTTCCTTTTATCCTCCAAAATGGTATCCGGGGTTCAGGCAAGAGTGCCATCATCCAGATACCAGATGTTTAGCTCGCTTGTCAGACTATCAGAGATCTCATTGTTAGTAAAGCAGAAAAGGAGCGGCGTTAAAGGGATCACCTTGATGGACACCTTCACAGGAGTCTATTTCATGCTTCCTAAAAAATAAGCTTAGAGTCCCCTCTGTAGCACGATCGGATGAATGGGTAAAGGGGACGGAAATGGTTATGTACAGCCCTGAGGACAGCGTCTCTTCTGACTTGATTGAAGTCATTTTTAAAGTCAAGCTTTACTAGTACCTTCTGGGCCGGGAGATCAGCAATGTAAGCCCGTGCTGCAGCTTCACAGCCTAGGGGGATCCCAACCCGAGCTGATTAGGTTTCAGAAAGGTGGCTGCTTCCTGGCTGATAGATCTCACTGCAACCTTAAAAACGAGGCTTCGGAGGGTGTTGCCAACGGCAATGGGCCTGATTCCCCTATCCTTCTTCTTTAGAGCACAGAGTGCTGCTCCATAAAAGCCAATCCTGAGGTCCTCGGGGATGCCGCCAGCCAAAAACATGTTAGAGAATCTGGTAAGTTCTAGTAGACGGTCCTTTGCGGCATCTCCAAGCACCGGGTTCACCATTTGTTCATGCACAATATTTCCTTCAATATGGAAGGAAATGGATTTGACGAATATTTACGTGATAAATAAATGTATTATGTGGTAACATTTTTTCTTGTAGTACATGTCAATTAATTTAGACTACGTTTAATAAACGAGAAAGATTTAAAGTGGAAATTTTGGCTTATCATTTCATTCACTGTGGCCGCTAATCGTAGCTGAATAAACTGTTTCCCATAATTGAACTTATATTAACTAAAGGTAAACGTATTAATAAATGATTATCCTTAATAAAGGAAGGTAAATGTGGCTGGATTTTACTCGATCTATTAATAAGTGGAAAATATTCCCTGTGGCAGATGGCTGACGCGACACCACGACCATGAATACTGGGAACGTTTTGGCATAAATACACCTTAACTAAATAATGTTAATTTCACTACTCTACTGGTTAGTAGTATTAGCAAATATGTGTTGGAAATTTCCAACAAATATATCATAGTTGGCTATTTTTGTATATGTTTAAAGTTAATTGGTTATAATATGGGGCTAGCCACTAGTAACAGGTAGGCTTATTTAATAATTCACAATATCCCACCCCTCATATATGCTTCATGTCGATTAAGTCAATTAAGGCAGCGTCTGGGATGCTCTCGGACGCAGGTTCGAATCCTCGTCACGGCCATTGTGGATTTGTTCATATGCTTCATGTATTGGTTGCAGTTTACTACTCTGTATCTATTTGACTGGTGAATTCCAAGGGGCAGGAGAAATTTCAACACATTCCCTGGTGCAACACGAGGCGTATAATGTCGCCATTAAAGCCTGATCCACGAGTTTGAGCTTACATGATGGAGACGTGTCCATTGCTTATTACCAGCTCACATTCAATATAACAGCTAAGCTGTAATCAGTATTATAATTAACCAAATTGAAATAGTAGAGTAACCATTTTAGCAAATTTGGGCCAATCGATTAATTTCGATTAAATAAACCCCCAATTTGTGATGGGAAGTTCCTAGCAGGACGACTATGAATATACAGTCTTCTTTAACTAGAAAAAAATCATTAATAAACAAACTATATATAATTAAATAAAAATAATTAATAAATAATTAATAAATGAATAAATAAATTTCTGCTAGGAGATTTTCCCCACATCTCCTAAACCTACTATTTTGTCAATAATTTTTATCTCTTTTGTTTCTCTGTCCAGCCTAGACGATATTTCCTTTTCTAATTATGGATTTAGCTGCAGTGTTTTGTACTAATTTACTGTTGGTTACCAGTTCTTTCCTATTTGCTTGTCTAATTTCTACTTCTTGTTGGTCATTCCTGGTTTTGACTTCCAAACACACTTTTTTGATCGTCTCTTTCTCTTTTACAACTTCTGCAAATGTCTCTTTAATTTCCGCTTTGTACTTTTCGTGTTCTTTATTAACCTCCACTATGTGAGTTGTCAATAGAGTTTATCTTTGCATATCCTTACCTAACTCCATGTTAATCATCTGGGTTCCTTGGAGTTGTTCACCATATGAGTCTATTTTCTTATTAATTTGTTTAAATTCATCACTCTTCACTTTCTATACATCATATTCCTGCACTAGTTCCTTGATTTGATCCTCCTGTCTGTTAAGGGGATAATTTTCCTAGTTTACTTAAGAATGTTTCCTTTTAAAGTGCAAACCTCATCCCCGAAAGCTTCCTTTTCTTGTTCTAATTTAAGGATCTTTTCTTCGCACTCCTTTAGCCTGTCCTCAATTTCTTTAACTTGCCAAGAAAACCTCCTATCCCTATGTTTTGTGCTGAGAATCCTTCGAATCATTCATCTGCTGGTGTACTTAACTCTCCTGTCGAGGCGGCCATCTTTGTTATTGACGATCTTTTGTTTTGGAGTATAAACTTTTCCAATACAGAAATTTCACTCACTTTCACTTATTTCTTGTGTCTTATTTACTTTTCAACTTCCCTATACCTTGATGTAACCTGGGACACCACTTACAGCCCTCAACCTGCTCCCAATACTTAGGTAATTGGATATTCCTGAAGCAGGTTACAGTATGACTCCTTCCTCCAGGCGCTGCTGGGCTCGAACCCAGTCCAGCAATGGTGTGCTAAAACATAGTGTGCTCACCTAGTTGTGCTTGTGAGGGTTTAGCTTTGGCTCTTTGATCTCGCCATCATATTTGTTAGTAGTTAGTATTTGGTGTGTAATTATTTAGGTGAGCAAAGGCATCCGGTGAATTAAATTTTGGTCATTATTGTCTGTCTCAGCTAGGAATCGAAAGTGGATCCATAAACTGTGAATCCGAATTGCTGTCTGCAAGTACTCACCTATTTGTTCTTGCTGGGGTAGAGCTCTGGCTCTTTGGTCCCGCCTCTCAACTGTCATTCAACTGGTGTACAGGGTCCTGAGCCTACTGGGCTCTATCATATCAACACTATGTGTGTGTGTGTATTCATCTAGTTGTGCTTGCGGGGGTTGAGCTCTGCTCTTTCGGGCCGTCTCTCAACTTTGTGTGTGTGTGTGTGTGTGTGTGTGTGTGTGTGTGTGTGTGTGTGTGTGTGTGTGTGTGTGTGTGTGTGTGTGTGTGTGTGTGTGTGTGTGTGTGTGTGCGTGCGTGTGTGTGTGTGTGTGTGTGTGTGTGTGTGTGTGTGTGTGTGTGTACTCACCTAGTTGTACTCACCTAGTTGTGTTTGCGGGGGTTGAGCTCTGGCTCTTTGGTCCCGCCTCTCAACCGTCAATCAACAGGTGTACAGATTCCTGAGCCTATTGGGCTCTATCATATCTACACTTGAAACTGTGTATGGAGTCAGCCTCCAACACATCACTTCCTAATGCATTCCATTTGTCAACCACTCGGACACTAAAAAAGTTCTTTCTAATATCTCTGTGGCTCATTTGGGCACTCAGTTTCCACCTGTGTCCCCTTGTGCGTGTGCCCCTTGTGTTAAATAGCCTGTCTTTATCTACCCTGTCGATTCCCTTGAGAATCTTGAATGTGGTGATCATTTCCCCCTTACTCCTCTGTCTTCCAGCGAAGTGAGGTTTAATTCCCGTAGTCTCTCCTCGTAGCTCATACCTCTCAGCTCGGGTACTAGTCTGGTGGCAAACCTTTGAACCTTTTCCAGTTTAGTCTTATGCTTGACTAGATATGGACTCCATGCTGGAGCCGCATACTCCAGGATTGGTCTGACATGTGGTATATAATGTTCTGAAAAATTCCTTACACAAGTTTCTAAAGGCCGTTCTTATGTTAGCCAACTTGGCATATGCTGCTGATGTTATCCTCTTGATATGAGCCTCAGGGGACAGGTCTGGCGTGATATCAACCCCCAGGTCTTTCTCTCTCTCTGACTCTTGAAGTATTTCTTCTCCCAAATGGTTCCTTGTATCTGGTCTCCTGCTTCCTACCCCCATCTTCATTACATTACATTTGCTTGGGTTAAACTCTAACAGCCATTTGTTCGACCATTCCTGCAGCTTGTCCAGGTCTTCTTGAAGCCTCAAGCTGTCCTCCTTTGTCTTAATCCTTCTCATAATTTTGGCGTCGTCAGCAAACATTGAGAGGAATGAGTCTATACCCTTTGGGAGATCATTTACGTATATCAGAAACAGGATAGGTTCAAGTACAGAGCCCTGTGGGACTCCACTGGTGACTTCACGCCAGTCTGAGGTCTCACCCCTCACTGTAACTCTCTGCTTCCTATTGCTTAGGTACTCCCTTATCCACTGGAGCGCCCTACCAGTTACTCCTGCCTGTTTCTCCAGCTTATGCATCAACCTTTTATGGGGTACTGTGTCAAAGGCTTTCCGACAGTCCAAAAAAATGCAGTGCGCCCACCCTTCTCTTTCTTGCTTAATCTTTGTCACCTGATCGTAGAATTCTATCAAGCCTGTAAGGCAAGATTTTCCCTCCCTGAACCCTTGTTGATGGGTTGTCACGAAGTCTCTTCTCTCCAGATGTGTTACTAGGTTTTTTCTCACAATCTTCTCCATCACCTTGCACGGTATACAAGTTAAGGACACTGGCCTGTAGTTCAGTGCCTCTTGTCTGTCACCCTTTTCGTATATTTGTACTACATTAGCAGTCTTCCATATTTGTGGTAGGTCTCCCGTTTCCAGTGACCTACTATACATTATGGAGAGTGGTAAGCAAAGTGCTCCTGCACACTCTTTCAAAACCCATGGCGAGATTCCGTCTGGCCCAACAGCTTTTCTCACATCCAGCTCCAATAGGTGCTTCTTGACCTCATCTCTTGTAATTTCGAACCTATCCAAGGTCACCTGGTTTGCTGCCACCTCTTCTAGCGCCGTGACATCTCCCTGTTCTATTGTAAAGACCTCCTGGAACCTTTTATTGAGTTCTTGTGTGTGTGTGTGTGTGTGTGTGTGTGTGTGTGTGTGTGTGTGTGTGTGTGTGTGTGTGTGTGTACTCACCCAGTTGTACTCACCTAGTTGTGTTTGCGGGGGTTGAGCTTTGGCTCTTTGATCCCGCCTCTCAACTGTCAATCAACTGGTGTACAGATTCCTGAGCCTACTGGGCTCTATCATATCTACATTTAAAACTGTGTATGGAGTCAGCCTCCACCACATCACTGCCTAATGCATTCCATCCGTTAACTACTCTGACACTGAAAAAGTTCCTTCTAACGTCTCTGTGGCTCATGTGAGTACTCAGTTTCCACCTGTGTCCCCTTGTTCGTGTACCACCAGTGTTGAATAGTTTATCCTTGTTTACCCGGTCGATTCCTCTGAGGATTTTGTAGGTTGTGATCATGTCTCCCCTTACTCTTCTGTCTTCCAGTGTCGTAAGGTGCATTTCCCGCAGCCTTTCCTCGTAACTCATGCCTCTTAGTTCTGGGACTAGTCTAGTGGCATAACTTTGGACTTTTTCCAGCTTCGTCTTGTGCTTGACAAGGTACGGGCTCCATGCTGGGGCCGCATACTCCAGGATTGGTCTTACATATGTGGTGTACAAGATTCTGAATGATTCCTTACACAGGTTCCTGAACGCTGTTCTGATGTTAGCCAGCCTCGCATATGCCGCAGACGTTATTCTTTTTATGTGGGCTTCAGGAGACAGGTTTGGTGTGATATCAACTCCTAGATCTTTCTCTCTGTTCGTTTCATTAAGTACTTCATCTCCTATTCTGTATCCTGTGTTTGGCCTCCTATTTCCACCACCTAGTTTCATTACTTTTCATTTACTCGGGTTGAACTTCAACAGCCATTTGTTGGACCATTCACTCAGTCTGTCTAGGTCATCTTGTAGCCTCCTACTATCGTCCTCAGTTTCAATCCTCCTCATAATTTTTGCATCATCGGCAAACATTGAGAGAAACGATTCTATACCCTCTGGAAGATCATAAACATATATCAGAAACAGTATAGGTCCAAGGACTGACCCCTGCGGTACTCCATTCGTAACGTCTCGCCAATCTGAGACCTCACCCCTCACACTGACTCGTTGTCTCCTGTTACTTAGGTATTCCTGTATCCAACGGAGTACCTTCCCTTTCACTCCAGCCTGCATCTCCAGTTTTTTCACTAGCCTCTTGTGTGGCACTGTGTCAAAGGCTTTCTGACAATCCAAAAATATGCAGTCTGCGCACCCTTCTCTTTCTTGCCTTATTTTTGTTGCCTGGTCGTAGAATTCAAGTAACCCTGTGAGGCAGGACCTGCCATTCCTGAATCCATGTTGATGCTGTGTTACAAAGTTCTTTCGCTCCAGATGTTCCACTAGCTTTCTTCGCACAATCTTCTCCATCAACTTGCATGGTATGCAGGTTAGGGACACTGGTCTGTAATTCAGTGCCTCCTGTCTATCCCCTTTCTTGTATATCGGGACTACGTTAGCTGCTTTCCAAATTTCTGGCAGTTCCCCTGTTGCCAGTGATTTGTTATACACCATGGAGAGCGGGAGGCACAGTTCTTCTGCTCCTTCCTTTAGTATCCAAGGGGAGATTCCATCTGGACCTATAGCCTTTGTCACATCCAATTCTAGTAAACACTTCCTTACTTCCCCGCTGGTAATCTCAAACTCTTCCAGTGGTTCCTGGTTAGCTATTCCCTCTCTTATCTCTGGGATTTCTCCTTGCCCCAAGGTGAAGACCTCCTGGAATTTCTTATTCAGTTCCTCACACACTTCCTTGTCGTTTGTAGTGAATCCTTCTGCCCCTAACCTTAATTTCATGTGTGTGTGTGTGTGTGTGTGTGTGTGTGTGTGTGTGTGTGTGTGTGTGTGTGTGTGTGTACTCACCTAATTGTACTCACCTAATTGTGCTTGCGGGGGTTGAGCTCTGGCTCTTTGGTCCCGCCTCTCAACCGTCAATCAACTGGTGTACAGATTCCTGAGCCTATTGGGCTCTATCATATCTACATTTGAAACTGTGAATGGAGTCAGCCTCCACCACATCACTTCCTAATGCATTCCATTTGCTAACTACTCTGACACTGAAAAAGTTCTTTCTAACGTCTCTGTGGCTCATTTGGGTACTCAGCTTCCACCTGTGTCCCCTTGTTCGCGTCCCACCAGTGTTGAAAAGTTCATCCTTGTTTACCCGGTCGATTCCCCTGAGGATTTTGTAGGTTGTGATCATGTCCCCCCTTACTCTTCTGTCTTCCAGTGTCGTGAGGTGCATTTCCCGCAGCCTTTCCTCATAACTCATGCCTCTTAGTTCTGGGACTAGTCTAGTAGCATACCTTTGGACTTTTTCCAGCTTCGTCTTGTGCTTGACAAGGTACGGGCTCCATGCTGGGGCCGCATACTCCAGGATTGGTCTTACATATGTGGTGTACAAGATTCTGAATGATTCCTTACACAGGTTCCTGAACGCCGTTCTGATGTTAGCCAGCCTCGCATATGCCGCAGACGTTATTCTCTTTATGTGGGCTTCAGGAGACAGGTTTGGTGTGATATCAACTCCTAGATCTTTCTCTCTGTCTGTTTCATTAAGTACTTCATCTCCTATTCTGTATCCTGTGCCTGGCCTCCTGTTTCCACTGCCTAGTTTCATTACTTTGCATTTACTCGGGTTGAACTTCAACAGCCATTTGTTGGACCATTCACTCAGTCTATCCAGGTCATCTTGTAGCCTCCTACTATCATCCTCTGTTTCAATCCTCCTCATAATTTTTGCATCGTCGGCAAACATTGAGAGGAACGAATCTATACCCTCTGGGAGATCATTTACATATACCAGAAACAGTATAGGTCCAAGGACTGACCCCTGCGGGACTCCACTTGTGACGTCTCGCCAATCTGAGACCTCACCCCTCACACAGACTCGTTGTCTCCTGTTGCTTAGGTATTCCTCTATCCACCGGAGTACCTTCCCTCTCACTCCAGCCTGCATCTCCAACTTTCGCACTAGCCTCTTGTGTGGCACTGTATCAAAGGCTTTCTGACAATCCAAAAATATGCAGTCTGCCCACCCTTCTCTTTCTTGCCTTATTTTTGTTGCCTGGTCGTAGAATTCAAGTAACCCTGTGAGGCAGGACCTGCCATCCCTGAACCCATGTTGATGCTGTGTTACAAAGTTCCTTCGCTCCAGATGCTCCACTAGTTTTTTTCGCACAATCTTCTCCATCAGCTTGCATGGTATGCAGGTTAGGGACACTGGCCTGTAGTTCAGTGCCTCCTGTCTATCCCCTTTCTTGTATATCGGGACTACGTTAGCTGCTTTCCAAATATCTGGCAGTTCCCCTGTTGCCAGTGATTTGTTATACACTATGGAGAGTGGTAGGCTCAGTTCTCTTGCTCCTTCCTTTAGAACCCAAGGGGAGATTCCATCTGGGCCTATAGCCTTCGTCACGTCCAACTCTACTAAACACTTCCTTACTTCCCCACTGGTAATCTCAAACTCTTCCAGTGGTTCCTGGTTAGCTATTCCCTCACTTACCTCTGGAATTTCTCCTTGTTCTAAGGTGAAGACCTCCTGGAATTTCTTATTCAATTCCTCACACACTTCCTTGTCATTTGTAGTGAATCCTTCCGCCCCTATCCTTAATCTCATAACCTGTTCCTTTACTGTTGTTTTTCTCCTAATGTGGCTATGCAACAATTTAGGCTGAGTCTTTGCCTTGCTTGCGATGTCATTTTCGTATTGTCTTTCTGCCTCTCTTCTCATCCTGACATATTCATTCCTGGCATTCTGGTATCTTTCTCTGCTCTCCAGTGTCCTGTTATTCCTATAGTTTCTCCATGCCCTTTTACTTTGCTGCTTAGCTAGCCTACATCTTTGATTAAACCATGGGTTTCTCATCTTCATTTCTCTGTTTTCCTTTTGGACTGGGACAAACTTGTTTGCTGCGTCCTTGCACTTCTGCGTGATGTAATCCATCATATCTTGGGCCGTCTTTCCCCTGAGCTCTGTTTCCCATGCTATATCTGTTAGGAATTTTCTTATCCCCTCATAGTTTCCCTTTCGGTATGCTAACCTTTTGGTTTCGGTATCCCTCCTCGAGTTCAATAACCCTTCTTCAATCAAGTACTCAAACACCAGTACACTGTGGTCGCTCATTCCTACTGGGTCCTCAAAACCGATTTCTCTTATGTCGGAGTCGTTCAGAGTGAAGACTAGGTCGAGTCTCGCTGGTTCGTCATTGCCTCTCATCCTTGTGGGTTCTCCGACATGCTGCGTTAAAAAGTTGCTTGTCACCACCTCCAATAGTTTGGCTCTCCACGTATCCTCGCCTCCATGCGGTTCCTTGTTCTCCCAGTCAATCTTTCCGTGATTGAAGTCGCCCATGATGAGCAGGTGGGATCTATTTCTACAGGCAGCAGAGGCTGCCCTCTCAATTATAGTGTTAACTGCCTTGTTGTTGTTTTCATACTCTTGACTGGGTCTCCTGTCATTTGGTGGAGGGTTGTATATTACTGCTACTACTATTCTTGGTCCTCCCATTGTTATGGTGCCTGCTATGTAGTCTCTGAACTCCTCACAGCCCGGGATGGCCATCTCCTTAAAACTCCATTCCCTTCTCATGAGTAGGGCCACTCCGCCTCCTCCTCTACCTTCCCTCTCTTTCCTTATTACTGTATACTCCTGGGGAAACACGGCATTCGTTATGATTCCAGAGAGTTTTGTTTCAGTGAGTCCGATTACATCTGGGTTAACTTCTTGTGCTCTTTCCCTTAGTTCACTTGTCTTGCTTGTGATCCCATCTATGTTCGAGTACA
>NC_091183.1:31453777-31586277 GCF_040958095.1 Procambarus clarkii
AATATTGAGAAAATATAATGTAACCTGGTGATGATTACTTAGCTAACAGAACAATAAACGTTTTACAGTGAATTTAACTAAAATACATAATACCGTAAGCTATTAGTGTAGAGTATGAAAGTGGCCACAGCAAGTGAGAAAAGATAGGTCAGGTGACAAACTGAAGTTACAGATGCATGAAAATTTTGGGTGAGTTGACCAGATAAAGACAATAAAGACACACTAAGTGTGATCATTCTTTTCCTGTGAACTTATATAAAGCAGCACAGGTGGCATAAACACTTAGGTCAATATGCATAGAATATCACTTTGATTGATGTGCTTGATGGCCAAAGAATTGCAATTCGTTGGAAGCCTGGTGTCAGGCAGAGTAATCAATTTACAGATCCGAAGTCAAGTGAATAATATAGCCAGGATTTTTGGGGACAGGAATATTGCAGTGGCAGCACCAAGTGTTACTCGATTCCAATTTCTGTCTTACTTAGGTGGTAAGTGAGAATTCGTGACACATTTATTGGCTTCAGTAAGATTATGTCCAATGTATTTAACAACTTATAAATATTATTTGGTTTGTAGCTCTGCACTGTGTTAGATAATCATTAAGTGGACTATCGAAATTTCTCCACAGTGCTGACATTTCCTCTCGTCTTCTGGAACCTATAAGCCTAGTTCCCACGCAAATCGGTATCCACACCTGAGACGATGAATGTGCAATTCTGTTTTTCTGATGCTTCCTGTAATCATAGTAAGTGGTTCGAATTTGGTTGAAATCTTGAACAAATCTGCAGAGGCTATTGTCAGAGCTTCTGTGTTATAATCACAGTATATCTCTTGCGTTGCTCTATCTCTAATTATTTTGGTAATCAGATTAAAAAAAACAAAAGAATAGACCACCTTCCTGCACCTCTACACCCCTCCTCCTCCAAAACTCCCTACCTCCACCACAACCCTCTTCCTCCATAAATACAACCCACCTCCACCAGTTTCCCCTCCTCCACCTCTACCATCTTCCTCCAACAAGACACCCCTCCCTCCACCATTACCCCCCTCTTCTTCTACCCCATCCATCTCTAATACACCCCTCCACCACTACTACCTCGTCCTTCATAAATACAAACCGCCTCAAACACTACCCCTCTCTTCCACCCATACACCATCTCCTCCACCTCTACCTCCCTCATCCACCTCTACCCCCCCTCCTCCACCTCTACCCCCCCCCTCCTCCACAAAGGCACCCCTTCTCCTTCAGGAACCTCCTCCTCCACTAATACACCCCTTCTCTGCCACTACCCCCTCTTCTCCACCAATACACCCCTCTTCCACCTGTAATCCCCCTCCACCACTATCTCCTTTCTCCACAAATACACCTCTCCTCCATCACTACCCCTCCTCCTCCTCCTCCTCCACCACTAATCCCCCTCCTCCTCCTCCTCCTCCACCACTAATCCTCCCTCCTCCACCTCTACATCACAATCCCTCCTTCACCAATACATCCCTCCTCCACCACTAGACCCCCTCCTCCACCACTAGCCCCCTTTCTTCACCACTAGCCCCCCTTCTCCATCACTATCCCCTCCTCCACCAGTTCCTCCCTCCTCCTCCTCCTCCTCTACCCCCCCTCTTGTGTCTGTTGTTTCTCTTCGTTTATTCTTTCTACTAATCCCCCACTAACCCCCCTACTACACAAATACACCCCTCCTCCACCACAACACCCCTCCTCCACCACTAACCCCCTATTACACCAATATACCCTTCGTCCACCAATACTCCCCTCCTTAACCACAGTGGTCGAAACGAAGATTACTATGAAGCGTTTTGCTTTTTGTGACGCTTCCTCCTAGTCCGGGTCGTTTTTCGTTACCTTAGCAACGCTTCTTCGTTGTCCAGAATATTTTCAGTTACCTTGGCGACGCTTCATCATAACACATAGCGGTGTTTTGTGATGTTTCGTCAAAGCGGTGCAGGTGTTTTCTGCCACGCTTTTTCGTAGTCTGGGTCATTTTTAGCTACCTCGGCCTACGCTTTGTCATTGTCAAGTGTCATTTCTGGTTACCACGGCATCACTTCTTCATAGAACAAGGGGTATTTTTACGATGCTTCGTCGTAGTTCTCCCTAAATTCTGTTACTTGGGATACCTGCAGGTACAGCTAACCTTATTGTTCGAGGAAATCATCAGCCAGCCAGTTGTTGTTGAGTTAGGGGCGACGACGATCGTGGGATCGGATGCGCCCCGGCGTACCCGTGAAGGGTGAATCGCAAAGCCAGGAAAGGCGAAATGCTAAGCCAAAACGCGAAACGAGTGACGCCAAGCACTAGAAACTAATATGCCACACGGCAAAGCTACGCACAAAGGGAGAGGCAGAAGCACATAATCGAACAGGGCAAACAAACAGCCAGAAGGGCACACAGCATGTCATAGAGCAAATACACAAGAAATCAGAGCACATACTTGCCCGGGAACTTGGCCCGCGGAAATCTTACATTGAACGCCTCCCAGAGCACCCATTGCCAAGGGTCTCGTCCATCCACTGGGGACGCCATAACATCCGGAACCGGGGCAACAAACACCTGCAAACTGGGGACCCAGTTGGTAGAACTCATGAGGCGAGAAGTCGCCACTCGCCCCCACAGGAAGGGAACTTGCCCCCCACGATAGCACTCCGGTCCGTCAGACAGCAGTAACTCGGCATCAGCCAGCCAGTCTTCATCGTCCCTCAATAAGTCTGTTTTCTGTTATTACGTACTGAATCCCATTTTCAATGATTTAATATTAAATCCAATTTTCAATGATTTATTATTAAATCCAATTTTCAATGATTTAATATTATATCCCATTTTGAAAGAATATTTCTAGTTAAGAGATTATATATTATACATAAGAATGAAATTGCAGAAAGGCTGTTGGGGGCACCATACAGGATCTCCTTTTTATTTACACCAAAAGTTTACCTGATCATCAGCTGCATCAATGAAATTAAGTAAACTACTGAAGGCCTATACATAAGAAGCAAGTAAATAACACAATGTATTTACCAATGTCTAACCTAATACCAAATAAATACCCTAATTAATTCACCTTTTAATTCCTGTTTATCCACTTATTCAACTCAACTATGCCACTCATCTAGAGGTAATATGTAGAAGATCCTTCAGAATATGTAGAAGAAGATTGCGTGTCACGAGTGCTTTGGCCTGGGTTCGTATCTGTAGCCTCAGTTTACCCAACAGTAAAATGGGTACTTGGTTGTTAAACGATTTGGCGGGTCGTATTCCGGAGAATATGATGATTAAGAACTTGTCCAAAATGCCATGTATGCTAGTGGCTATACAAGAATGTAAGAACTCTTGTATGAATAAATAAAAGTAAAAATTAAACTGACTAGTATCTCAGTCGTTTTGTAGAAATATCTCCATGTCCTGAACGTGGAGAACGTGACACAATACCCTGTTGAAATCTCCAAACCAGAAACCCAACAACTTGCATATAATTTAAAATATAAAATTCTTGAAACAACCTGCATCATCGCTCAGGCGTTTCCTTATATCTACCTCTACTGCTAATCTCTTATACACACAACCGTTAGAGAAGCCATTATTGATTAGGATCGGCCTTACTCTACAGAGTTCCTCGTCGACCTGCGTCCAACCAGAGCTGTGATTGAGAGCTCGGTCGCAGTAGGCGTTGACAACACTCAGCTTGTACCTGTCCTGGCAGTCACTAATAGTATTAAGGTACTTTCATATGTTCGTTTCCATAGTGTTGACTGCAGTATGAAAGCCTCCTGCATTCCTATCTGCAGCCGTTACATCTAGAAAGAGCAGCTTCCCCATCACTCTCCATCTCATAAGTGAAACTTAACACCAAATTTTGCTTGAATGCCTCCTTCAACTGCTGCAAATGTCCGACATCAACGCCTCTAATACGACGGTTATGTTGAAGATGTCATTAAGAGAAAGATGATACGCCATGCAACCTCTGAAGAATTAACAAACACAACACCTGTACCTCCTATTAGATCTTTTTACAGGAACCTCTTTTCCACAGGTTATAAAACGGCGGAAAGAGTTCTTATTGATATGAACGCTATCCCCACAGACACCAATCAAAAGATACTCATTAACATTTTATTACAAAACAAGAAGACCGGCAGCCTACTTATGAAGAACTCTCCAGACACCATACAGAACGTCTTGAAAGAAACCAACGTCGTCTATGCCAACGTCTATACATGCCCATATGAGGACTGTCAGCCCCAAAGATCTCGGGATATATATGCAAGAAAACAACGTCTCTCTCTCTCTAGGTGATTAACAATGTACAAACAACAGGGCTCCATCAAGGAACATATAATCTCCTCACACAACCAGACCATCACCAGACACATCTTAACAAGCAACACTGAAATAGTTGACAGGTAAACGACAGCAGGATGAACATTAGCGAGGTCCTACAGATCAAACACTCACGACCAGCAATCAACAACCAGTTAACACATAATTATATTCTACCCACTTCAAGACCCCGAACCAACACAGAGACAGTAACAGCAAGAACATAAGCTGCTTATGTTCATGCATTTAATAGTCTATTAATGTCCATTATGTTTCATCCACATGTTCATCTCAATCACGTCGTGTACCATCTCACCCCAAGAGAATATAAGACTTTGCAATTGCATGGAAAATTTGTTTTTGAAATGTAAGGAGTGCCATGCGAACGCATCCCTAGGCGTCAGACCATATTGAGAAGATTCGTGACAGAATCATTAATCACACCCTTTCGGTAATATTCAACAACACATGTCTTCAAGAAAAACTTATACCAAATAAAAAAAAAAAATATATATATATATATATATATATATATATATATATATATATATATATATATATATATATATATATATATATATATATATATATATATATATATATATTAAGAACTTGTCCAAATATAAATATATATATATTTATATATATAAATATATATATATATATATATATATATATATATATATATATATATATATATATATATATATATATATATATATATATATATATATATATATGTCGTACCTAGTAGCCAGAACGCACTTCTCAGCCTACTATGCAAGGCCCGATTTGCCTAATAAGCCAAGTTTTCATGAATTAATGTTTTTTCAACAACCTAACCTACCTAACCTAACCTAACCTAACTTTTTCGACTACCTAACCTAACCTAACCTAACTTTTTCGGCTACCTAACCTAACCTAACTTATAAAGATAGGTTAGGTTAGGTTAGGTAGGGTTGGTTAGGTTCGGTCATATATCTACGTTAATTTTAACTCTAATAAAAAAAAATTGACGTCATACATAATGAAATGGGTAGCTTTATCATTTCATAAGAAAAAAATTAGAGAAAATATATTAATTCAGGAAAACTTGGCTTATTAGGCAAATTAGGCCTTGCATAGTTGGCTGAGCTATAGTTGGCTAGAGCTGAGTTGGCTATATATATATATATATATATATATATATATATATATATATATATATATATATATATATATATATATATATATATATATATATATATATATATATATATATATATATATATATGTCGTACCTAGTAGCCAGAACTCACTTCTCAGCCTACTATGCAAGGCCCGATTTGCCTAATAATCAAAGTTTTCATGAATTAATTGCTTTTCAACTACCTAACCTACTTAACCTAACTTTTTCGGCTACCTAACCTAACCTAACCTATAAAGATAGGTTAGGTTAGGTTAGGTAGGGTTGGTTAGGTTCGGTCATATATCTACTTTAATTTTAACTCCAATAAAAAAAAATTGACCTCTTACATAATGAAATGGGTAGCTTTATCATTTCATAATAAAAAAATTATAGAAAATATATTAATTCCTGAAAACTTGGCTTATTAGGCAAATCGGGCCTTGCATTGTAGGCTGAGAAGTGAGTTCTGGCTACTAGGTACGACATATATATATATATATATATATATATATATATATATATATATATATATATATATATATATATATATATATATATAAATATATATATATATATATGTCGTACCTAATAGCCAGAACGCACTTCTCAGCCTACTATTTTATATATATATATATATATATATATATATATATATATATATATATATATATATATATATATATATATATATATATATATATATATATATATATGTCGTACCTAGTAGCCAGAACTCACTTTTCAGCCTACAATGCAAGGCCCGATTTGCCTAATAAGCCAAGTTTTCATGAAATAATATATTTTCTCTATTTTTTTTCTTATGAAATGATAAAGCAACCCATTTCATTATGTAAGAGGTGAATTTTTTTTTATTGGAGTTAAAATTAACGTAGATATATGACCGAACCTAACCAACCCTACCTAACCTAACCTAACCTGTATTTATAGTTAAGGTTAGGTTAGGTAGCCAAAAAAAGCTAGGTTAGGTTAGGTTAGGTAGGTTAGGTAGACGAAAAAACATTAATTCATGAAAACTTGGCTTATTAGGCAAATCGGGCCTTGAATAGTAGGCTGAGAAGTGCGTTCTGGCTATTAGGTACGACATATATATATATATATATATATATATATATATATATATATATATATATATATATATATATATATATATATATATATATGTCGTACCTAATAGCCAGAACGCACTTGTCAGCCTACTATGCAAAGCCCGATTTGCCTAATAAGCCAAGTTTTCCTGAAGTAATATATTTTCTCTAATTTTTTTCTTATGAAATCATAAAGCTACCCATTTCATTATGTATGAGGTCGATTTTTTTTATTGGAGTTAAAATTAACGTAGATATATGACCGAACCTAAGCAACCCTACCTAACCTAACCTAACCTAACTTTATAGGTTAGGTTAGGTTAGGTAGCCAAAAAAGTTAGGTTAGGTTAGGTTAGGTAGGTTAGATAGTCGAAAAACAATTAATTCATGAAAACTTGGCTTATTAGGCAAATCGGGCCTTGCATAGTAGGCTGAGAAGTGCGTTCTGGCTACTAGGTACGACATATATATATATATATATATATATATATATATATATATATATATATATATATATATATATATATATATATATATATATATATATATATATATATATATATATATATATATATATATATATATATATATATATATATATATATTTATATATATATATATATATATATATATATATATATAACCTATAAAGATAGGTTAGGTTAGGTTAGGTAGGGTTGGTTAGGTTAGGTCATATATCTACGTTAAATTTAACTCCAATAAAAAAAAATTGACCTCATACATAATGAAATGGGTAGCTTTATCATTTCATAAGAAAAAAAAATGAGAAAATATATTAATTCAGGAAAACTTGGCTTATTAGGCAAATCGGGCCTTGCATAGTAGGCTGAGAAGTGCGTTCTGGCTACTAGATACGACATATATATATATATATATATATATATATATATATATATATATATATATATATATATATATATGCCTAAGGCACAACTCTCCTAAACACGAGAGTTAAGTATACAACTTTAGAACACTTTCCCACCAGGAGACTCGAACCCTAGCCAGCACAGAAGCCTTCCAGCAACTGGCATAACAGGTACGCCTTAACCCGCTCCACCACCCGCTCAGACCCTTAAAAGAGATGGTAATTTCGGAGTATTTAAATACCCCAAAGATCAACACCTCCCAAGAGCACCATCACAAAATGACCCCTCACTTGCTCTGGTGCTCTTGGGAGGTGGTGATCTTTGGGGTGTATAAATACTCCGAAATTACCATCTCTTTTAGGGGTCTGAGCGGGTGGTGGAGCGGGTTAAGGCGTACCTGTTATGCCAGTTGCTGGAAGGCTTCTGTGCTGGCTAGGGTTCGAGTCTCCTGGTGGGAAAGTGTTCTAAAGTTGTATACTTCACTCTCGTGTTTAGGAGAGTTGTGCCTTAAGCATAGACACTGTGTCTTCCCATATTAACAGGGACTTGATGAAATAAACGTATAAATGACCCCTCACTTGCTCTAGTGCTCTTGGGAGGTGGTGATCTTTGGGGTGCATAAATACTCCGAAATTACCATCTCTTTTAGGGGTCTGAGCAGGTGGTGGAGCGGGTTAAGGCGTACCTGTTATGCCAGTTGCTGGAAGGCTTCTGTGCTGGCTAGGGTTCGAGTCTCCTGGTGGGAAAGTGTTCTAAAGTTGTATACTTCACTCTCGTGTTTAGGAGAGTTGTGCCTTAAGCATAGACACTGTGTCTTCCCATATTAACAGGGACTTGATGAAATAAACGTATAAATGACCCCTCACTTGCTCTAGTGCTCTTGGGAGGTGGTGATCTTTGGGGTGTATAAATACTCCGAAATTACCATCTCTTTTAGGGGTCTGAGCAGGTGGTGGAGCGGGTTAAGGCGTACCTGTTATGCCAGTTGCTGGAAGGCTTCTGTGCTGGCTAGGGTTCGAGTCTCCTGGTGGGAAAGTGTTCTAAAGTTGTATACTTCACTCTTGTGTTTAGGAGAGTTGTGCCTTAAGCATAGACACTGTGTCTTCCCATATTAACAGGGACTTGATGAAATAAACGTATAAATGACCCCTCACTTGCTCTAGTGCTCTTGGGAGGTGGTGATCTTTGGGGTGTATAAATACTCCGAAATTACCATCTCTTTTAGGGGTCTGAGCAGGTGGTGGAGCGGGTTAAGGCGTACCTGTTATGCCAGTTGCTTGAAGGCTTCTGTGCTGGCTAGTGTTCGAGTCTCCTGGTGGGAAATTGTTCTAAAGTTGTGTACTTCACTCTCGTGTTTAGGAGAGTTGTGCCTTAAGCATAGACACTGTGTCTTCCCATATTAACAGGAACTTGATGAAATAAACGTATAAATGACCCCTCACTTGCTCTAGTGCTCTTGGGAGGTGGTGATCTTTGGGATGTATAATTACTCCGAAATTACCATCTCTTTTAGGGGTCTAAGCAGGTGGTGGAGCGGGTTAAGGCGTACCTGTTATGCCAGTTGCTGGAAGGCTTCTGTGCTGGCTAGGGTTCGAGTCTCCTGGTGGGAAAGTGTTCTAAAGTTGTATACTTCACTCTCGTGTTTAGGAGAGTTGTGCCTTAAGCATAAACACTGTGTCTTCCCATATTAACAGGGACTTGATGAAATAAACGTATAAATGACCCCTCACTTGCTCTAGTGCTCTTGGGAGGTGGTGATCTTTGGGGTGTATAAATACTCCGAAATTACCATCTCTTTTAGGGGTCTGAGCAGGTGGTGGAGCGGGTTAAGGCGTACCTGTTATGCCAGTTGCTGGAAGGCTTCTGTGCTGGCTAGGGTTCGAGTCTCCTGGTGGGAAAGTGTTCTAAAGTTGTATACTTCACTCTCGTGTTTAGGAGAGTTGTGCCTTAAGCATAGACACTGTGTCTTCCCATATTAACAGGGACTTGATGAAATAAACGTATAAATGACCCCTCACTTGCTCTAGTGCTCTTGGGAGGTGGTGATCTTTGGGGTGTATAAATACTCCGAAATTACCATCTCTTTTAGGGGTCTGAGCAGGTGGTGGAGCGGGTTAAGGCGTACCTGTTATGCCAGTTGCTGGAAGGCTTCTGTGCTGGCTAGGGTTCGAGTCTCCTGGTGGGAAAGTGTTCTAAAGTTGTATACCTCACTCTTGTGTTTAGGAGAGTTGTGCCTTAAGCATAGACGCTGTGTCTTCCCATATTAACAGGGACTTGATGAAATAAACGTATAAATGACCCCTCACTTGCTCTAGTGCTCTTGGGAGGTGGTGATCTTTGGGGTGTATAAATACTCCGAAATTACCATCTCTTTTAGGGGTCTGAGCAGGTGGTGGAGCGGGTTAAGGCGTACCTGTTATGCCAGTTGCTTGAAGGCTTCTGTGCTGGCTAGGGTTCGAGTCTCCTGGTGGGAAAGTGTTCTAAAGTTGTGTACTTCACTCTCGTGTTTAGGAGAGTTGTGCCTTAAGCATAGACACTGTGTCTTCCCATATTAACAGGGACTTGATGAAATAAACGTATAAATGACCCCTCACTTGCTCTAGTGCTCTTGGGAGGTGGTGATCTTTGGGATGTATAAATACTCCGAAATTACCATCTCTTTTAGGGGTCTGAGCAGGTGGTGGAGCGGGTTAAGGCGTACCTGTTATGCCAGTTGCTGGAAGGCTTCTGTGCTGGCTAGGGTTCGAGTCTCCTGGTGGGAAAATGTTCTAAAGTTGTATACTTCACTCTCGTGTTTAGGAGAGTTGTGCCTTAAGCATAAACACTGTGTCTTCCCATATTAACAGGGACTTGATGAAATAAACGTATAAATGACCCCTCACTTGCTCTAGTGCTCTTGGGAGGTGGTGATCTTTGGGGTGTATAAATACTCCGAAATTACCATCTCTTTTAGGGGTCTGAGCAGGTGGTGGAGCGGGTTAAGGCGTACCTGTTATGCCAGTTGCTGGAAGGCTTCTGTGCTGGCTAGGGTTCGAGTCTCCTGGTGGGAAAGTGTTCTAAAGTTGTATACTTCACTCTCGTGTTTAGGAGAGTTGTGCCTTAAGCATAGACACTGTGTCTTCCCATATTAACAGGGACTTGATGAAATAAACGTATAAATGACCCCTCACTTGCTCTAGTGCTCTTGGGAGGTGGTGATCTTTGGGGTGTATAAATACTCCGAAATTACCATCTCTTTTAGGGGTCTGAGCAGGTGGTGGAGCGGGTTAAGGCGTACCTGTTATGCCAGTTGCTGGAAGGCTTCTGTGCTGGCTAGGGTTCGAGTCTCCTGGTGGGAAAGTGTTCTAAAGTTATATATATATATATATATATATATTTTATTAAATATGACCGAAAAAGTAAGATTAATAATTCTAACACGAATTTTCTCAATCTTTCGTACATTATGCTTCACTATTGGAGGTAAATCAAAAATCACTTCTCCAAAATTCATTTTTATTTCTAGTCTGACGCGACACGGGCGCGTTTCGTAAAACTTATTACATTTTCAAAGACTTCACAAATACACAACTGATTAGAACTTGCGTTTCCCTGGTTTTATATCTACATTTGAGTGAGGTGGGAAGGGTGATGTGGCATTACATTTGAGTAAGGTGGGAAGGATGATGTGGCATTAGAGGATATTAATAGGGTATTAAAAGTATCAACACAAGACAGAACACGAAACAATGGATATTGAATAGAAGTGTTTGTAGAAAGCCTATTGGTCCATATTTCTTGATGCTTCTATATTGGAGCGGAGTCTTGAGGTGGGTAGAATATAGTTGTGCAATAATTGGCTGTTGATTGCTGGTGTTGACTTCTTGATGTGTAGTGCCTCGCAAACGTCGAGCCGCCTGCTATCGCTGTATCTATCGATGATTTCTGTGTTGTTTACTAGGATTTCTCTGGCGATGGTTTGGTTATGGGAAGAGATTATATGTTCCTTAATGGAGCCCTGTTGTTTATGCATCGTTAAACGCCTAGAAAGAGATGTTGTTGTCTTGCCTATATACTGGGTTTTTTGGAGCTTACAGTCCCCAAGTGGGCATTTGAAGGCATAGACGACGTTAGTCTCTTTTAAAGCGTTCTGTTTTGTGTCTGGAGAGTTTCTCATGAGTAGGCTGGCCGTTTTTCTGGTTTTATAGTAAATCGTCAGTTGTATCCTCTGATTTTTGTCTGTAGGGATAACGTTTCTATTAACAATATCTTTCAGGACCCTTTCCTCTGTTTTATGAGCTGTGGAAAAGAAGTTCCTGTAAAATAGTCTAATAGGGGGTATAGGTGTTGTGTTAGTTGTCTCTTCGGAGGTTGCATGGCTTTTCACTTTCCTTCTTATGATGTCTTCGATGAAACCATTGGAGAAGCCGTTATTGACTAGAACCTGCCTTACCCTACAGAGTTCTTCGTCGACTTGCTTCCATTCTGAGCTGTGGCTGAGAGCACGGTCGACGTATGCGTTAACAACACTCCTCTTGTACCTGTCAGGGCAGTCGCTGTTGGCATTTAGGCACATTCCTATGTTTGTTTCCTTTGTGTAGACTGCAGTGTGGAAACCTCCGCCCTTTTCCATGACTGTTACATCTAGAAAAGGCAGCTTCCCATCCTTTTCCGTCTCGTAAGTGAAACGCAGCACGGAACTCTGCTCAAATGCCTCCTTCAGCTCCTGCAGATGTCTAACATCAGGTACCTGTGTAAAAATGTCGTCAACATACCTGCAGTATATGGCCGGTTTCAAGTTCATGTCGACTAAGACTTTTTGCTCGATGGTACCCATGTAGAAGTTTGCAAACAGGACACCTAGGGGAGAACCCATAGCGACCCCATCTACTTGCTTATACATGTGCCCATCCGGGCTCAAGAAGGGTGCCTCTTTAGTACAAGCTTGGAGTAGTTTCCTCAGAATACTTTCTGGCATGTCAAGAGGAGTACAGGCTGGATCACGATACACTCTGTCGGCTATCATTCCGATTGTCTCGTCCACAGGTACATTGGTGAACAGCGATTCTACGTCCAACGAGGCTCTTATCCCTGTGGCCCGTGCGCCCCGCAGTAAGTCCACAAATTCCTTTGGAGACTTCAGGCTGAAGGCGCAAGGAACATAAGGAGTCAGCAGGCCGTTGAGTCGCTTCGCCAATCTGTACGTGGGTGTGGGTATCTGGCTAATGATTGGCCGAAGTGGGTTTCCAGGCTTGTGCGTCTTGACATTTCCATACGCATATCCAGGTTTATATTCCCCAATGATCTTTGGCAGGTGGAGTCCGGATTTCTTGGCGTTCACAGTTTCGATCAGTTTGTTGACCTTTGCTTTTAATTCGGCTGTAGTGTCCTTCGTTACCCTTTGGAACTTAGTTTGGTCAGAGAGTATGATGTTCATTTTCGCCAGATATTCGTCTTTTTTAAGAATGACATATATTGGCGACTTGTCACCTCTCCTGACAACTATCTCCTTGTTCTCACGAAGGCTTTTAGCTGCCGCTCTAAGCTCGGGGGACAGTATGGTGCTTCTGTAGTTGCCTCGATTCTTTCCTCCTTCTGCAATAAGTTCTGCTTGTAAGGTATCTTTGGTAGTGACCTTCTTTTGTGTCTCGAGGTCGAATATGTCGTCCAACAGAATTTCCAACTCCACTTTCCGGGCCATTTCACTCGGTCTGGACATAACATGACAGTTTATGCCCAGATTTAGGAGAGTGACTTGGTCCTCAGTGAGGTTAATTCCTGCAAGGTTCAGGAAGCCATCTCTTGGTCGTGGAATTGCCATAGGTCCTCCATATAATGTTGTTAGTTTCTTGATAATCCTTGTTTCAGTGCTGAGGTGATGTTGGTCTGTGAGGATGTCGAGGTGTTGTTCAATGCGGGTACGGATACTATGGTCGATGTTGCTATTTCTCCACTCGTTTGTAGCATGAAGTAGTTGCGTTTTTTTGTCTTTGATTTCATTCTCTGCCTTGTATATCTGATCACGAATCAGATCCTGGCGATATTTTATCGTGAAGGCTTGATTCCTTGCTGCTGGGTCGTGCACTTTAACATTAGTATATTTTGGTAGCAGTCTTTCCTGTAGACATATTTTATTAAATATGAACGAAAAACACCTCGACATCCTCACAGACCAACATCACCTCAGCACTGAAACAAGGATTATTTCGAATTAAAAGCAAAGGTCAACAAACTGATCGAAACTGTGAACGCCAAGAAATCCGGACTCCACCTGCCAAAGATCATTGGGGAATATAAACCTGGATATGCGTATGGAAATGTCAAGACGCACAAGCCTGGAAACCCACTTCGGCCAATCATTAGCCAGATACCCACACCCACGTACAGATTGGCGAAGCGACTCAACGGCCTGCTGACTCCTTATGTTCCTTGCGCCTTCAGCCTGAAGTCTCCAAAGGAATTTGTGGACTTACTGCGGGGCGCACGGGCCACAGGGATAAGAGCCTCGTTGGACGTAGAATCGCTGTTCACCAATGTACCTGTGGACGAGACAATCGGAATGATAGCCGACAGAGTGTATCGTGATCCAGCCTGTACTCCTCTTGACATGCCAGAAAGTATTCTGAGGAAACTACTCCAAGCTTGTACTAAAGAGGCACCCTTCTTGAGCCCGGATGGGCACATGTATAAGCAAGTAGATGGGGTCGCTATGGGTTCTCCCCTAGGTGTCCTGTTTGCAAACTTCTACATGGGTACCATCGAGCAAAAAGTCTTAGTCGACATGAACTTGAAACCGGCCATATACTGCAGGTATGTTGACGACATTTTTACACAGGTACCTGATGTTAGACATCTGCAGGAGCTGAAGGAGGCATTTGAGCAGAGTTCCGTGCTGCGTTTCACTTACGAGACGGAAAAGGATGGGAAGCTGCCTTTTCTAGATGTAACAGTCATGGAAAAGGGCGGAGGTTTCCACACTGCAGTCTACACAAAGGAAACAAACATAGGAATGTGCCAAAATGCCAACAGCGACTGCCCTGACAGGTACAAGAGGAGTGTTGTTAACGCATACGTCGACCGTGCTCTCAGCCACAGCTCAGAATGGAAGCAAGTCGACGAAGAACTCTGTAGGGTAAGGCAGGTTCTAGTCAATAACGGCTTCTCCAATGGTTTCATCGAAGACATCATAAGAAGGAAAGTGAAAAGCCATGCAACCTCCGAAGAGACAACTAACACAACACCTATACCCCCTATTAGACTATTTTACAGGAACTTCTTTTCCACAGCTCATAAAACAGAGGAAAGGGTCCTGAAAGATATTGTTAATAGAAACGTTATCCCTACAGACAAAAATCAGAGGATACAACTGACGATTTACTATAAAACCAGAAAAACGGCCAGCCTACTCATGAGAAACTCTCCAGACACAAAACAGAACGCTTTAAAAGAGACTAACGTCGTCTATGCCTTCAAATGCCCACTTGGGGACTGTAAGCTCCAAAAAACCCAGTATATAGGCAAGACAACAACATCTCTTTCTAGGCGTTTAACGATGCATAAACAACAGGGCTCCATTAAGGAACATATAATCTCTTCCCATAACCAAACCATCGCCAGAGAAATCCTAGTAAACAACACAGAAATCATCGATAGATACAGCGATAGCAGGCGGCTCGACGTTTGCGAGGCACTACACATCAAGAAGTCAACACCAGCAATCAACAGCCAATTATTGCACAACTATATTCTACCCACCTCAAGACTCCGCTCCAATATAGAAGCATCAAGAAATATGGACCAATAGGCTTTCTACAAACACTTCTATTCAATATCCATTGTTTCGTGTTCTGTCTTGTGTTGATACTTTTAATACCCTATTAATATCCTCTAATGCCACATCATCCTTCCCACCTTACTCAAATGTAATGCCACATCACCCTTCCCACCTCACTCAAATGTAGATATAAAAGCAGGGAAACGCAAGTTCTAATCAGTTGTGTATTTGTGAAGTCTTTGAAAATGTAATAAGTTTTACGAAACGCGCCCGTGTCGCGTCAGACTAGAAATAAAAATGAATTTTGGAGAAGTGATTTTTGATTTACCTCCAATAGTGAAGCATAATGTACGAAAGATTGAGAAAATTCGTGTTAGAATTATTAATCTTACTTTTTCGGTCATATTTAATAAAATATGTCTACAGGAAAGACTGCTACCAAAATATACTAATATATATATATATATATATATATATATATATATATATATATATATATATATATATATATATATATATATATATATTTATATATATATATATATATATATATATATATATATATATATATATATATATATATATATATATATATATGTATATATATATATATATATATATATCAGGGGTGCCCAAACTATGGCCCGCGGGCCACATCCGGCCTGCCACATAATTTCATCCGGCCCTCCAAACAAATCCCTGTGTGGTGGCCTTGAAAAAATAATTATCGTACGAATGGCATCGCAGAATTATTCAAAGCTGGGGCTGCTGACTGGTGGCGCTCAACCCGAGTCAGTTTTCCTCTCTCTCGATAGTGTGACGCACAGATACTAATACTGGTAGGTATGTGTTGTGCATTACAACCAATCAGTTGTGTATAACTGTATATTGTGGGGATGGAGGGCGAGTGGGGCTTCGCTGCTTCCGTTTCAGGGAGCACAAACACTGTACAATATTCTTTTCTCTGTACTTTGACAATGCCTTTATCTTAGTTATACAAAATAGCAATAATACTATTGTAGCCAAAAATATTGCATGTTTAAAATAGTTAAAATGGTAACCATTAAGTTTATCAACGAAAGCTGTTGCCATAATATTTACCACTTTATAATAATATGCTATGCTTTTTAACACCACATACAAGCTGTTTTTTTCCTGTAGAATTTATTTCATTTATTTTACCCTTATGTTTTCAGATATGGAAAAGATAAAGAAAAGAAAAGTGGACAGTGAGTGCCGTCGGTTCAATGACGAATGGAAGACAAAGTACTTTTTTGTGATAGCAAATGATAAAGCTTTATGCATAATATGTAGAGACAGTGTTGCTGTTCTGAAGGAATACAATATTCGTCGGCACTATGAATCTAAACATGGCTCAAGTTATTCTCACATCACAGGAGCAGAACGCACTAAAAAGTTTGAATCATTTCAGCACAGTCTGCATTCTCAACAAGCTGTTTTCAGTAAGAAAAAATCTGAAAATGAAACTCCAACTAGAGCCAGTTACAAAGTTGCCTATGTGTTGGCTAAAAAAGGAAAACCTTTCACTGATGGTAGTATCATAAAAGAGTGTATAGTGGAAGCAGCAGGAGAGGTATGTCCAGAAAAAGTAAACCTCTTCAAAATGATAAGTCTTGGGTCAAATACTGTTGCTCGTAGAATTGAAGATTTAGGAGGCGACATAATTCGGCAAATAAAGGAAAAAACAAAAAGATTTTGTTGGTATTCTCTTGCGTTGGATGAATCAACTGATGTGTGTGATACTTCTCAGCTCTTAGTATTCATTCGTGGTGTTGATAGTGAATTTAATGTGATCCAAGAATTAGCATCAGTTCACAGCATGCACACCACAACAACTGGAGAGGACATTTTCAATGAAGTAAGTAAAACTATGACAGAACATAACCTGGAATGGAAACAAGTGCAGTGTGTGACAATTGATGTAGGAAAGAATATGTCTGGGACAAAGAAGGGTTTGGTTGGGCAAATTACAACAGCTTGTGAGGTTGGAGGATTCTCAAAACCCATTTTTCTGCATTGCCTTATCCATCAACAAGCATTGTGCCTAAAATACGTTGATATGTCTTGTGTCATGAAACCTGTTGTTTCTGTGGTTAATTTCATTAGATCTCATGCACTCAACCATCGCCAGTTCCGTGATTTCTTGAAAGAAATTGATGCGGAGTTTGTTAACTTGCCTTATTATACAGCAGTTAGATGGCTTAGTTGTGGAAAGGTTTTGCTGCATTTCTTTGAGCTCAGATTAGAAATTGATTTATTTCTCACAGAGAAAAATAACCCTCAGCCATTATTATCAGAATGTGAATGGATTTGGAAATTGGCATTTTTTGCAGATATGACAGGTCATATGAATAACTTGAATCTGAAATTGCAAGGCAAAACAAATTTGATCAGTGTACTACTTTGTTCATGTCAAGGCATTCAGAGCAAAACTTGCGCTACTTGAAGGCCAGGTGAAGGTTAAGAATTTTGCTCATTTTCCATGTTGTGAAAAATTTCATGCAGAAAGTAAAGTTGAATTTCCTTTTTCATTTGCAAATGAAATAATTTCAGATTTGAAAAAACAGTTTCAGAAGCGATTTGCTGACCTTGATGCCAAAGCAAATGAAATCAGGCTCTTTCATAATCCATTTGACTGCAATGCTGAAAATCTTCCAACTCAATTTCAAATGGAAATTATTGATCTCCAGGCAGATGACAGACTGAAAGATAAGTATAGAGAAGGAAATCTGATTGAGTTTTATAAATGCCTGCAGCCAGATCAGTTTCCAAATTTGATAAAGTTTGCTTGTAGTTTTGTGTCCATTTTTGGTTCAACATACTTGTGTGAACAAACTTTTTCCAAAATGAAGTATGTGAAATCTAACTATCGAGCAAATTTGTTTGATGATCACTTGAAATCAATTCTTACAATTGGCTCATTTAATCTGGAACCTGATTTTAATGAAATTTTGAAGTCAAAACGACAGTATCATTCGTCACACTAATTTGGTTGCATAAAACTAAAGGCAGGAATCTATTTAGTTTACCCTGATTTTTTCCAAAAAGATATGTTTTAATTTTTCCATGTTTATACTTTAGTATTTGAGGAAATTAAATTACTGGCACTGATTTGTTTTTTGTTTTTTTTCATTTTTTATTCCTCCGGCCCGCATAAATATGGGAAATATATATATATATATATATATATATATATATATATATATATATATATATATATATATATATATATATATATATATATATATATATATATATATATATATATATATATATATATATATATATACATATATATATATATATATATATATATATATATATATATATATATACATATATATATATATATATATATATATATATATATATTATTAAATATGACCGAAAAAGTAAGATTAATAATTCTAACACGAATTTTCTCAATCTTTCGTACATTACGCTTCACTGTTGGAGAAATCATCGATAGATACAGCGATAGCAGGCGGCTTGACGTTTGCGAGGCACTACACATCAAGAAGTCAACACCAGCAATCAACAGCCAATTATTGCACAACTATATTCTACCCACCTCAAGACTCCGCTCCAATATAGAAGCATCAAGAAATATGGACCAATAGGCTTTCTACAAACACTTCTATTCAATACCCATTGTTTCTGTTCTGTCTTGTGTTGATACTTTTAATACCCTATTAATATCCCCTAGTGTTCTGTCTTGTGTTAATGCCACATCACCCTTCCCACCTCACTCAAATGTAATGCCACATCACCCTTCCCACCTCACTCAAATGTAGATATAAAATCAGGGAAACGCAAGTTCTAATCAGTTGTGTATTTGTGAAGTCTTTGAAAATGTAATAAGTTTTACGAAACGCGCCCGTGTCGCGTCAGACTAGAAATAAAAATGAATTTTGGAGAAGTGATTTTTGATTTACCTCCAACAGTGAAGCGTAATGTACGAAAGATTGAGAAAATTCGTGTTAGAATTATTAATCTTACTTTTTCGGTCATATTTAATAATATATGTCTACAGGAAAGACTGCTACCAAAATATACTAATATATATATATATATATATACATATATATATATATATATATATATATATATATATATATATATATATATATATATATATATATATATACATATATATATATATATATATATATACATATATATATATATATATATATATATATATATATATATATATATATATATATATATATATATATATATATATATATATATATATATATATATATATATATATATTAAATATGACCGAAAAAGTATGATTAATAATTCTAACACGAATTTTCTCGATCTTTCTTATGTTTCTTTTCACTGTTGATGGTAATTCAAAAATTAATTCACCAAAATTAATTTTTATTTCTAGTCTGACGCAACACTTGAGGGCGTTTCGTAAAACTTATTACATTTTCAAAGACTTTAGTTTACACAGACACAACTATAACTGAACAGAGCTTAAACATCTTCGATTTTATACCTGCATTTGGGTGAGGTGATATGTTACAACAGTTTTGGATGAGGTGAAAACAAACTTTCAACACAAGACAGAACACAAAACAATGGGTATAACTTTCAACACAAGACAGAACACGAAACAATGGGTATAACTTTCAACACAAGACAGAACACGAAATAATGGGTATAATATTTTGTAAGTTAAAAGGAAGAATGGAAGTAACTGCAAAGGGCCTATTGGCCCATATTTCTTGATGCTTCTATATTGGTGCGGAGTCTTGAACTGGGTAGAATATAGTTGTGCATTAATTGGCTGTTGATTGCTGGTGTTCACTTCTTAATGTGTAGTGCCTCGCAGATATCTAGCTGCTTGCTATCGCTGTATCTATCGATGATTTCCGTGTTTTTTGTTAAGACTTCTCTGGTGATGGTCTGGTTGTAGGAAGAGATTTCAGGACCCTTTCCTCCGTTTTATGAGCTGTGGAAAAGAAGTTCCTGTAAAATAGTTTAATATGGGGTACAGGTGTTGTGTTAGTTGTCTCTTCAGAGGTTGCATGGCGTTTCACCTTCCTTCTTATGATGTCTTCAACGAAACCATTGGAGAAACCGTTGTTGACTAGGACCTGCCTTACCTTACAGAGTTCTTCATCGACTTGCTTCCATCCTGAGCTGTGGCTGAGAGCACGGTCGACATAAGCGTTAACGACACTCCTCTTATACCTGTCTGGGCAGTCACTGTTGGCATTGTGGCACATTCCTATGTTTGTTTCCTTAGTGTAGACTGCAGTGTGGAAACCTCCACTCCTTTCCATGACTGTTACATCTAGAAAAGGGCAGATTCCCATCCTTCTCCATCTCGTAAGTGAAACGCATCACAGAATTCCGCTCAAATGCCTCCTTCAGCTCCTGCAGATGTCTGACATCAAGTACCTGTGTAAAAATGTCGTCAATATACCTGCAGTATATGGCCAGTTTCAAGTTGATGTCGACTAAGACCTTTTGTTCGATGGTACCCATGTAGAAGTTCGCAAACAGGACACCTAGGGGAGAACCCATGGCGACCCCATCTACTTGCTTATACGTGTGCCCATCCGGGCTCAAGAAGGGTGCCTATTTAATACAAGCTTGGAGTAGTTTACTTGGTAACTACTAGTTGTGTCTGTGTAAACTAAAGTCTTTGAAAATGTAATAAGTTTTAGGAAATGCGCTCAAGTGTCGCGTCAGACTAGAAATAAAAATGAATTTTGGAGAATTAATTTTTCAGTTACCATCAACATTGAAGAAAAATATAAGAAACATTGAGAAAATTCGTGTTAGAATTATTAATCTTACTTTTTCGGTCATATTTAATAATATATATATATATATGTCGTACCTAGTAGCCAGAACGCACTTCTCAGCCTACTATGCAAGGCCCAATTTGCCTAATAAGCCAATTTTTCATGAATTAATTGTTTTTCGACAACCTAACCTACCTAACCTAACCTAACCTAACTTTTTCGGCTAGAAAAAGGCAGAGAAGTGCGTTCTGGCTACTAGGTACTACATATATATATATATATATATATATATATATATATATATATATATATATATATATATATATATATATATATATATATATATGTCGTACCTAATAGCCAGAACGCACTTCTCAGCCTACTATTCAAGGCCCGATTTGCCTAATAAGCCAAGTTTTCATGAATTAATGTTTTTTCGTCTACCTAACCTACCTAACCTAACCTAACCTAGCTTTTTTTGGCTACCTAACCTAACCTTACCTATAAATATAGGTTAGGTTAGGTTAGGTAGGGTTGGTTAGGTTCGGTCATATATCTACGTTAATTTTAACTCCAATAAAACTAATTGACCTCATACATAGAGAAAAGGGTTGCTTTATCATTTCATAAGAAAAAAATTATAGTAAATATAATAATTCAGGAAAACTTGGCTTATTAGGCAAATCGGGCCTTGAATAGTAGGCTGAGAAGTGAGTTCTGGCTACTAGGTACGACATATATATATTTATATATATATTTATATATGTCGTACTTAGTAGCCAGAACGCACTTCTCAGCCTACTATGCAAGGCCCGTTTTGCCTAATAAGCCAAGTTTTCCTGAATTAATATATTTTCTCTATTTTTTTTCTTATGAAATGATAAAGCTACCCATTTCATTATGTATGAGGTCAATTTTTTTTTATTGGAGTTAAAATTAACGTAGATATATGACAAAACCTAACCAACCCTACCTAACCTAACCTAACCTATCTTTATAGGTTAGGTTAGGTTAGGTAGCCGAAAAAGTTAGGTTAGGTTAGGTTAGGTAGGTTAGGTTGTCGAAAAACAATTAATTCATGAAAACTTGGCTTATTATGCAAATCGGGCCTTGCATAGTAGGCTGAGAAGTGCGTTCTGGCTACTAGGTGCGACATATATATATATATATATATATATATATATATATATATATATATATATATATATATATATATATATATATATATATATATATATATATATATATTTATATATATATATATATATATATATATATATATATATATATATATATATATATATATTATATATATATACATATATAAATAAAAATGGAAAGTTCGTTTGTTCAAAATCGCTAATCTCCAAAAGTTCTTCACCGATTGCTTTGAAATTTTCACACAATATTCCATTCGCATCCAGCCAGATTTTTATATATATAATATATAAATGTAACGTCTGGGAAGTAAAAAAAAAACAAGTTATTTTCTGAAAAACTGTGTTTTTCAGAAAATCTTCGAAAATCTCTTTACCGATTGCTTTAAAATTTTGACACAACGTTGCATTCGAATAGAGGCGTCTTTTTTATATATCTACTATATAAATGCTTCACCTGTGACAAGAAAAAATGTTTTTTTTTTAAAAAGCACCATCTGTTGGAAGTAAGGTAAGAGCAACACACACTGTACTCTCTGAAAATTCTTCACCGCTTGCTTTAAAATTTTGACACAACGTTGCATTCGAATAGACGCTTCTTTTTATATACCTACTATATAGATGCCACCCCCTGTGACAGGTAAAAACATGCGTTTTTGAAAAACAGCGCCATCTGTTGCACATAATAGCAATATTCACGCTATACTAAATATGTCACGAATTTCATTTCAATGTTTCCGACTGCATTGATAAATTTTATTTTCATAGATTTCGATTTATTTCATTTTTATTTTTTTGTGTGTGTGTGACATTGTGTTGGAACTGAGCTGTGTTGTTTCCCATACTGTTCATTTCATAAATATAAGTATTTCATTTCATAAATATAAGTATAGATACCACACCTGTGACAGGTAAAACTATGCTTTTCTTGACAAACAGCACCATCTGTTGCATATAAGAGCAACACACATGCTATACTAAATACGTTACAATTCCATTTCAAAGTTTCTGATTGCATTGATGAATTTATTTTTCATTGATTATGTTTTATTTTCATTTTGATTTAATTATTTTGTGTGAATTGTGTTGGAATTGAGCTGTGTTGTTTACCATACCGTTCATTTTGTGAATGTAGTTTATATTTGTATTTTTTCATATTTCATGTAGTTTTTTAACTCTTTTTCTTATTTTCATTAATGGAGAACATCAGATCACTTGATATTCCAAATTTTCTGAGGGGAAACATCAGACCATTTGGGATGGCAGAGTCTTGCCCTAGTTTCGGTAGGGGACAGACGTGTTGCCTCGGCGCTCCGGCAGTTGGTGCTTGTTTACTAGTTTGGCCGGTTGGGGGCGAGTGTCTCTCTGCCCGCCTGTGCTGACGTGGAGTTATGATGGGGGTCCCTCTCCACCCTGTCGTCCGGGCTCAGTCTGTGGGACTCGAATTCTCTGTGCGGGTCGGTTACCTGGAGATTGCGCTGGCTTGTGATTTGCTATCTGTCCCTGTGTTAGCGATTTATGGGGTCGAGTTGGTAACGGCCCGTCGGGCGATAGTGAAATTCACGGAGGAGATACCATATCGCGATTTTCTCTGGCTATACGAGGGGCGGACATTATCCCTGCTGGATGGTGCGGGCACTGTGACCCTCTCTGATCGAAGTGGTGCCCTCACTTACGTCAGTGTGCATGGGGCTCCCTTGGAGTTTCCGGAGGGTCTGCTACAGCGGTATTTCGGCCGGTTTGGCACAGTGGTTAGTGTGCGGGTGAACGTGGTGTCTTCCAGTCCACTTAAGGGTGTGAGGACTAACATTCGCACCCTGGGTATGAGACTCCAGGCAGATATTCCATCCTCTGTGCGGCTTATGGAGTAAAATGTTCGGGTGTTTTACGGCCGCTAACCGTGGACATGTTATCCTTGTGGCCTTTTGGGCCACCAGGCTGCTGACTGTTCTGCGCCTGCCATTGCGCCAGTGAATCTCTTCAGTGAGGAGGATTTTCCGCCGTTTCCTGTGGGGGATGATTCGGTGGATGTGGACATCTCTTCGGCTGAGGAGGTGCCCTCTGTGTCAGCTGTTGCTCCACCTGTTGCGCCCCCTGTTGTTGTCGCCTCTCCTCTGGAGGTTGTGTCCTCGCCTCGTGCTAAGCGTACTCTGGCTGGTGTCCCTGAGCCTCTTCCGACTGCAGTCTACTCGGACCCCTCGTTTTCCAGTTCTTCCTCTGCTGTGTCTGTCCTGGTCCCTGCACCCTCGCTGTCTGTTCCGGCTGTGCTGGGAGCTGGGGGTGGATCCGGCGCTTCCTCCTGTGCCTGGCCTGGTGCCCCATGTGGTTGAGGATGCTGCCGTACTGCGGCGTGCGTCGGTTCGCCCAGCTAGTGTTGCTCGTGTCACTGAGTCTGCCTCCGGGTCTGATGATGTGCGGCCCGAGCCTAAGCGTTCACGGCGTTCTTCATCTGTGTGGGCTAACGTTGGCGACTTCGACGAGTGTGGTCCTTCCGGTGACGGTGGGGTGGCTCCGGTTGTGGTGCACACTACGGTGGTGGCGGAGGTGCACTTGCCTGAGGACGCCGGTGCCAGTGTTTCGGCCTCCCCTTCTGGTCTGGAGTTGGAGGATCCAGCTTCAGGTGTGTTGCCTGCATCGGATGACTCCAGTTCTTCATGGGGGGTGGTTCCTGTGGGATATTTGGGGCTTGAATCTGATTATTTAAATATTAATGTAGTAAATTAAATTACGAAGGACCACCCGCTTTTATATTAAAGAGGGAAACTGAGAATTTATGATCATTAGATAATTCCTAGAAGAACCAGTAACTATGGATAAAATACTAGAGAATATGATCATAGAAAATAATTAATGGGCTGTATAATTAAATGAATCAAACCCTCAAACACCTACATTGGGGGGTTATTACTGGAGGTAAGTACGTCCAGGAATTAGCGTGGTTCGTTCACTAATTCAATTAATAATAATCTAATCCTATAAAAATTATATTGAAACTGATATCATTACCATAAATGGGAACATAGATTATGAGCATAGTAATGAGAGTTACAGTAAACCACATATTAATCCTGAGGAATTCTGCCAACCCGTTCTCGCAAATTCGTAAAGTCAATATTGACTTATTAACTACGTGCATAGGTGATATACTAAACATAATAGATACCCCTAAAAAGATTCATAGAAAACACCTACCTTACCTAACCTTGTTAGTATCTTAAGATAAGCATCTTATTGCTTCTTAATTACAATTATTACTTAACCTATACCTATTATAGGTTAGGTAATAATTGTAATTACGAAGCAATAAGATGCTTATCTTAAGATACTAACAAGGTTAGGTAAGGTCGGTGTTTTCTATGAATCTTTTTAAGGGTATCTATTATGTTAAGTATGTCACCTATGCACATATTTAATAAGTCAATATTGACTTATTAAATTTGCGAGAACGGGTTGAATTCTGCACATAAGAAATTGCAATAGAATCATGAAAGAAAATAAAATCTTAGCTTAATGACGATTCCTTTAGACAAGCCATGGAAGTTCCTCTTATTCTCTGGACTCGGTCGGCTGACGAATGAAGCGGATTAACATGGGAGAAGGCGGCATGGAGAATTCTTCTCTCGTGCTGCAAGACAAATATTTACAGTAGCAACTAATTTAACTACTGAATCTATATATTCAAGAAATCGAGAGTTATAGGTGACAAAATTTAATCACCTGTTATTAGATGTTATCGTGCGTCATAACGGTCAATCACCCAGCTATTACTAAACTCTTTACCCGATGCATCACATAAAGGAATATACTTAGCTGTGGGGCACTGTATAAGTTTTAAGATTGCCGTGCTTCGCGTCTCCAGGCTCCGGCTAAGCCTATCCTTGGATAGTGGCGCGCTTCGCTGGCTGGTCACGTGTCGTCAAGAACCAGGTTAAAAGGTTCCTTATTTGACACCAGCACCAGTAGAAGATATTATCTGCAAGGTTGCAAGGTTATTCACGCCTCACAGTGGCGACTTTCATCTGAGGATGGATAACGTCTGCCCTAGTGGCTGGGCAATGGCGTCTCCTTGTGAGTACGGTATGCGCAGATCTGCCTCTGAGCGGCTCTCCACGTGTACTGAGTATGGTCCTCCTCAACCCACGCCGCGTCGCGCGTTCATAAAACAAATTATGTCACGAACATTAATATTTCTCGCATTTACGCTTGAAACGTTGAAGACTGGACGGGTTTATTACTTAGAGGAGGAAATTATTATTATTTACCACTTTAAGAATAGTAAATATATAAGGGAGAGGAATTAATGTCTCCCCATGGCATTCACTGGTGAAGTTAGCTTTATTACGAGATAAACGCTATGACTCCAACGCTCTATTCGGCTTTTAATTGGAGGTCAATTTCATCTGCAATTAGTTATCATACAGAATGCCTTAGTTATAGAGAATCGAATTTAATTCTCACATACATTGGATATAATGTGTTTACTGTAATGAAATCTGACGCAATACTGGCGTCAGGTGACGTGAGAATTCTAGCCTACTGCACATATGAAATTATTACTACATGAGAATTCTACGTGTTGTTAATTTTACTTACTACAATAATTAGTATAGTTAGTAATAAGTAATGAGAATACAACAGTGTTGTATTCGGTGTTGGAAATATCCAACATAACTCCGGGGGGAGGATTCTAGGGTCGTAGTGTACTGTGTTGTACTGACCTATCCCGAAGTGATAATAAAATTAGTACATTAGTATGTTATGTTAGTATGTTTATACACACATAACGAACGTCCCGGATTTATCAAGGACTTACAAGAACTTGAGTCTTGCTATTTACATGTCAAATGAAACATGTTGTTTGTAGCCTACACAATATTTATAGAATTCAACTCTCCCAATTTAAACTAACAGAATCTACGGTGATGCGATATCCTGGGTCATAGTGACATGTAATGTTTTGTTACGTGATATCACATCGTAGCATCATCACAGTTATCTCAGTGGGAAGTGAAGGAAATTACTCTTCTTCAGAGTTGTAATAGGCCTGCAAATTCCGCCTACATTGTTGAGCTGCAGCTCTAGTGGGGCGGTTGCTTGGAGGAACAAATTCATTGTCCTCTGAAATTACTGGGGAAACTGGATCTGGCTGATATTCTTGTTCAGTCAGTTCAAGGGGAACCAGCTTCTCTAAAGTTTTTAGAGTAGTGTTGCCTCTGCATAAGACTTTAACCACTCTTAGGACACCTTGTCGATCTGGATGAATGGTGACAATTTTACCTATAGGCCATTCTGACCTTGGTCCATCACTGTCGACTAGTACTAGGTCTCCTGGCTTTAATTGCACCTTATTGTAAGGACTCGAAGCTCCGTAGTGGTACTCTCGTAGAGCTGTGAGGTACTCTTGAGTCCACACCTCATTCCACCTGTTAATAACTCTAGAAAGATGCTGGTAGCTTTCCACCAAGTCTCCTCTGGTCACATGGGACGGGTCTACAGGGTCCTCTTCGGCTAAAGGGATGAGAGGGCTCAGTAGACCTCCATGGATCAAGTGAGAGGGGCTCAGTGGTTCTCTCTGGGTGTAATCATCAGACAGGTAGGTGATGGGGCGGTTATTGACTCGCGCCTCGATTTCCACAACAATAGTTTGGAGTTCTGAGTAACTGACCTTTTGTCGTTGTAAAGTTTTCCTTAGACACTTCTTGACTGTGCCTACCATTCGCTCATAGAACCCACCTTACCAAGGGGCTCTCGGTGCTATGAATTTCCAGTGACATTGTCTTCTTTGTAAGACTGACTGTACTTCAGGGTGGTTCCAGACTTCTCGCAAACAACTTTCTCCTGCCACAAAATTAGATCCGTTGTCTGATATCATTAATCTAGGACATGATCGGCGGGCAGCAAATCTGCGGAAAGCTTGAATGAAAGCTTCAGCACTCATGTCTGGGGTGACCTCTAAGTGCACGCCTCTGGTTGTAGCACATGTAAAGAGACAAATGTACGTCTTCACTGGTATATTATCTGGGTTACCAGTGAGGAGTAAGGCTCCTGTATAATCAACTCCAGTGGTTTCCAAAGGACGAAGATGAACCACTCGCTCTTCTGGGAGTGGGGGAGGTCCTGGGTAAGGACACACTCTAGCATCGTATCTCTTACAGATTACACAAGATTTAATAATGGTCTTAACAGTCTGACGACCTTGAGGAAGCCAGTACTTTTGTCTAAGGTCGGTGAGAGTATCTAAAACTCCACCATGCAGTGTACCATATTGATGGTGATGTAAGACAAGAAGTTTAGTTATGATGTGGTGACGAGGTAAAAGAATGGGATTCTTCGTGTCTAAGTCAATCTTTGCATGTAGCAAACGTCCTCCACATCGTAGTATGTTATGAGTGTTGACATCGTACCAGATGCCCAGAGACTTAGTGAGTTTATCCGGAAGATTCTCAAATTCGCTTCCGTAAGTCTCTTTCTGTGCACGTTTGATCCAATAGTGGACAGGATTGGGAAATTTATGTCGAATTCCTACCTTAGCAAGGAAATCAAACACGTGCGCAGTCACTCGTAACAATTTACTTAAGTTAGAATAATGATGAGGATCAATGGCTAATATTCGCTGAGGCTCTGGTTCCTTCATGGGAGTGGTGATATTGGTCACTATGACTTGTGGCTTTTGTTTGGGCCACTGACCACCAACAAGCCATGAAGGTCCATTGAACCACAGCGAAGACTTGACAAGTTGTTTTAATGTCAATCCTCTTGATAGATAATCTGCAGGATTGTCCTTAGTAGGGACATGTCTAAACTTATATCCAGCAGACAAATCATGAATCTCCCTGACGCGATTACTGACGTAAGGAGTTTTGTTGTTATTGTTTCTTACCCATTGTAAGACTGCCTCGTTGTCTGACCACACTACAATCTCACCAAAGCGGATATTACTGAGTGTCTTTGCCAGGCAATGGGCCAATCTTACTCCCACTAGCAATGCAGTCAACTCCATCTGAGGTAAGGATCTCTTCTTGATGGGAGCGACTCTTGCTTTTGATGTGAGTAAAATTGATTGAGCACTGTTAACTAAATAGGCTACTGCGCCATATGCTTTGCCAGAGGCATCGCAAAAAACGTGCAAATCGGTGGGTAAGTTTGGTCCTGAAGCATTACGAGGAAATTTCAAAACGCCTAATTGATTAAAATCCGTTGAGAGTATTTGCCATTTAGCTTGTAACTCACTTGGTAACAGATCATCCCATCCCATATGTTTCTGCCAGCACTCCTGCATTAGGAGTTTGCCCCTTATTAATATAGGACTAAGTAGGCCTAAAGGGTCAAATGGTTGACTGACAAATGAGAGCAGTGTTCTCATGGTAAGGGTTGATTTATCAGTTTGCACTGACTTGACATTCATCTCGTCAGTGCTGGTGTTCCATTCCACGCCTAGAACCTTTAATTTACTGGGTACCTGATAATCGGGAAATTCTTTCTCGATTAACTGGTTAAGCAGTTTATTATTTGAGGCCCATGACTGTAGAGGCATATTGGCTCCTAACAGTTCTCGGTTAGCCTCATGGTAGATTTCTACCAGATCAGCTTGATCATTAGTTGTCCCCTGGAAATTGTCGACATACAAGTTGTCGCTAATGGTTGCCTTATAAGGGCTGTCTGATCTCCTCAAATGCGTGTCTAATGTTGCTTGCAAAAGAAACGGTGAGGACGTAGCTCCAAATAATACGGAGGCAAACCGATAGGTGATTACTTCACTGTTAGGATCCAGTGGATCCTTGAACCAGAGGAATTTTGTGTAGTCACGATCTTCCTCCTGTAATCCTACTCGGAGAAAGGCTTTGCTGATGTCAGCTGTATAGGCAAAAATGCCTGTGCGAAATCGTAACAACACGTCATGTAGCTTTTGTGTTAGGCTAGGTCCCGTTTGGAGACATTCATTTAAAGACACACTGTTCGGCTTTACTTTAGCACTGCAGTTAAAGACAATACGAATAGGTGTTGTCAATGAGTCTTTCACCACAGCATGGTGAGGTAAATAATGACCTGTTTTTCGGTCATCGTGTTCAACAACTTCAATGAACTTATTGTTAAGTTGTTGTTGGATAAGTTGGTGATACATGGTTAGTTTGTCTGGCCGCTTCTGCAGTCGTGTTAATTGAGACTGCAATTGTGAGGCTGCCATAAAATAATTCACTGGAAGTTGTGGATGATCTAACTTCCATGGGAGTCTTACCCAGTATTGTTTATTTGAGTAGACAACTGTATCCAGATATTGCTGGTAAGTCCACATATCATCAGGACTTGGTTGTTCAGGGATGATGCCTAACGTATCTAAATCCCACAAACGATGTATTGGTGGGTCAGATTCAATATCCTCGGCTATTTCCCGGAAGCGTAGGGGTGACTGCTCCAAGCCTAGTCACGCCACAATTCCATTATTGGATTGTTGGTTTGTGGACGCTGGACCTTGTCTGAAAAGCACGGGTCCTGTGAGCAATTTGCCCCCTGCGGACGTCAACAAATTCATACCATGTTGTCTAGTGCATCCAGTAATAAACTTGAAATAATGATCCGCGCCTATTAATATTCCAATATCTGTGAGGCAATCGGAATTTATTTTATGATCCGCTAGCCTCATGCGGTTTCGCTTAAGGTGTCTCGCAGTGCGAGCTAATCCTGTGACCTGCAGGTCCGTAGGAATCTTATCCACTACCACCGCATGGATGGGGCTAGTAGAGGATCCTAATCTAACTAGTAATTTAACTACTTTGTAGTCACGAGGTCCACTATTTGACAGGAAACCAGAAATGTTTAACTTCACACTTTTGGTAGGTTTTAAATTTAACTCATCTACCAACTGTTGTGTAATGAAGGTTTTCTGTGAACCTTGGTCAAAAAGACCCCTAGTGTTAATTCTAGATCTTCGGTTTATTAATTTAAGTTGAGCTGTAGGCAAAGTAGTATTATTGCCTGACTCAGTAGCAAGTACATTCACTTCGTGATGTACTTTACAATATTGCACTGCAGTAGAATTAGTAAAATTCTCTCCAGTGGTCATGGTTGGTGTAGAAGATTTTCTACATAAGGCGTAGTGGTGTACACCTTGGTTACAACGGTTGCAGGTACGTAGTGGTACTGCACATTTCTTGGGATCATGAGAACCCATGCATTTGGTGCATTTGTGCAATTCCTGTAACCTTTTAACTCTAGCATTATACGTAGGATAAGCAGAGCATTGGTAAGTGGTATGTTCCTAATTGCAGAACAGACACTTTCTCTGGTTAAGAGACTTAGTCTCTTTAGTAGACAAGTCATTGGTTATCTCTGAAGGAGATACTGAATAGGTACCTACATTTCCACTTCTTTTCCTAGTGGATGGAGTAGGTTTGGATTTATATTTATTAGACTTACTCTGAGTCTGTTTAGGTTTGACTGAAATATCAGTACTAGTTGGTTTAGACTCAGGTTTAATTTTGTCATGAGTCTTTAACCTGTTAACTGTGATCCTCAACCCCTCGAAAATTTGATCGAGAGTAAGAAACTCAGTATTATAATGTGAGCAGAGCTCTGTCAAGACATTTCGAGGTAATTTCCTCTGTAATAATAGCTTGATAGACCATTCAGAACCAGGTATATTGACCTTGGTACCTAAGGCCTTTACTAGAGACTCTACTTCTAGTCTGAAGCTTTGAAGTGACTCTGGTCTACTGTTTGGTGCATTCAGATCTAGCAATTGATAATAAAGGGTAGCTATACTTAACTCTTTGTTGCAATAGTTCAACTTCAGGAGTTTTATAGCTTCCTCATAATTACTCTTATTAAGAGTAAGGTTATGGATGACCTTTTTAGCCTCTCCTGTGAGAAGACTAAGTAGGTATGAAAATTTAGAAACCTTGTCTAGAGACTGTTTCTTATGGATGTGAACTTCAAAGGAAGTCCAAAAATTGTCCCAATTTTCTGTATCCAATCCTGAAAAAGTGGGCAAGTCTAGAGTAGGTAAACGAACCTCGGGTAAGTGATTATTGAAGTGAGACCCATTGTTACTGGTATTGGATCCAGACTATTTGGCTAATTTAGATAGCCTGATAATTTTATCGTGAGTCTCTTCATATTGGGAGATGACGTCTACAGTTTGACTTGCTACTTCAGGATCAGTTTCTACAGTATTTAGCAGATCAAGGTAAGATTGACCTACAGATCTGACTTGCTCAAATTTCAGATCAGCCAATCTAACTGATGCCTCTAAGTGATAAGAGTCAATGGGATTATCTTTAGTTAAGCCCTCAGCCTTATTAATTAATCTGGTCAAGTGACCTTTAAGGCCAATGTAGGTTCTCCTCAATTGTTCAGGAGTAGCCATGTTGGGCTTAGGTTCAAACTTCACAGTGTTAGTATATGTATTACTAATGAAGCTTGGGTACTTGTTCATTAGTGAACAGGTAACATTAATTGTAGCCTAATTTAAGGTGACTACTTTATATTTTACCTCACTTGAGGTTGAATGTACCTACCTACCTAACAACAAATAGCCAGATATTTTGTGCACTGTCTGAACTTCACCACTAGTTCTCGTCCGGTTAGCTCATCCATATCACCATCAGAGTTAATGGAGATAATCCAGCAATACACAAAATAGATACACAAAATAATGCATACAAGAGAAATATTATGGAGACACTCCAATCAGAGTTATCTCAAAATTAAATCCCACCCTGTATAGGGTCAGCACAAATAATATAATACATACAACACTGACTAGTTTTAGATCTAGTCGTAATAATTCCTAACTAAGAACTATAAAATTATTTAGTCTGGGCTTGTACCAAATTCAGCACAATCTCAGCCTAAATTCTACCTAATAACATGGGTAAAGATTATTGTGGTGCAGTAAGGTAAATATAGTTGTGCTGTATTTTTGGGGTTTTTTGTTTTATAAGAGTGCTCTTGCACACACAGGTGAACAATTATGTACAGTTAAGTTTGGCTTGCTAGCCACAGCCTTTTGTGATGGTTGATGGTGTTAATTAACTTGTCAACCACATGCAACCTAGATTCCCCTGACAAATGTATACCGTCTCTGTTCAGGTTCTGTCTGTAAGGTCTGGCTGTAAATTGGATATATGTGGCATCCAATCTCACTCGTTTTTTCAGCCTGAAATTTATGTACTTAGCAGCTCTCAGGTAGTATTCTGGGGTTACTCCCCAACGATTATTTTGACTTGGTTGGCGAGGTTCCACTAATGTGAATACTACCGATTCACTGATGAGCTTGAAGGAAGAAATTATGTCTTTGAGGTGTTTGATCACCTCGGCTGGATGACGAGTGGGGTGGATGTCATTACCACCTAAGTATATAATGGTTAGATGGTGAGACCACTCTAACGCAGGTGTTAGGGTGGGGTTATTGTAAAAGTTATGAGCTGTTGCTCCTGGTGACCTAAAGATTCTCACCTCGGTGTGAGGTATAGGTCTAAGTGTTGTGGGTAATTGGCTATGACCCACTAAAGCTACCTTATACATGAGGTGAAAGTAGCAATATGTTAGTGTGATCTAGGCTAACTGATGTGTTACACTGTTAGTTGACACAATTAATTAAATAGTTAGTCTAGCTTCTATCACACAAGGATTAGTTATTAATGGTTAATATTTTAGTTATAAATTTAATGCCTATCCGGTTCGATAAGGACCATAATGTAGGATATTTGGGGCTTGAATCTGATTATTTAAATATTAATGTAGTAAATTAAATTACGAAGGACCACCCGCTTTTATAGTAAAGAGGGAAACTGAGAATTTATGATCATTAGATAATTCCTAGAAGAACCAGTAACTATGGATAAAATACTAGAGAATATGATCATAGAAAATAATTAATGGGCTGTATAATTAAATGAATCAAACCCTCAAACACCTACATTGGGGGGTTATTACTGGAGGTAAGTACGTCCAGGAATTAGCGTGGTTCGTTCACTAATTCAATTAATAATAATCTAATCCTATAAAAATTATATTGAAACTGATATCATTACCATAAATGGGAACATAGATTATGAGCATAGTAATGAGAGTTACAGTAAACCACATATTAATCCTGAGGAATTCTGCACATAAGAAATTGCAATAGAATCATGAAAGAAAATCAAATCTTAGCTTAATGACGATTCCTTTAGACAAGCCATGGAAGTTCCTCTTATTCTCTGGACTCGGTCGGCTGACGAATGAAGCGGATTAACATGGGAGAAGGCGGCATGGAGAATTCTTCTCTCGTGCTGCAAGACAAATATTTACAGTAGCAACTAATTTAACTACTGAATCTATATATTCAAGAAATCGAGAGTTATAGGTGACAAAATTTAATCCCCTGTTATTAGATGTTATCGTGCGTCATAACGGTCAATCACCCAGCTATTACTAAACTCTTTACCCGATGCATCACATAAAGGGAATATACTTAGCTGTGGGGCACTGTATAAGTTTTAAGATTGCCGTGCTTCGCGTCTCCAGGCTCCGGCTAAGCCTATCCTGGATAGTGGCGCGCTTCGCTGGCTGGTCACGTGTCGTCAAGAACCAGGTTAAAAGGTTCCTTATTTGACACCAGCACCAGTAGAAGATATTATCTGCAAGGTTATTCACGCCTCACAGTGGCGACTTTCATCTGAGGATGGATAACGTCTGCCCTAGTGGCTGGGCAATGGCGTCTCCTTGTGAGTACGGTATGCGCAGGTCTGCCTCTGAGCGGCTCTCCACGTGTACTGAGTATGGTCCTCCTCAACCCATGCCGCGTCGCGCGTTCATAAAACAAATTATGTCACGAACATTAATATTTCTCGCATTTACGCTTGAAACGTTGAAGACTGGACGGGTTTATTATTTAGAGGAGGAAATTATTATTATTTACCACTTTAAGAATAGTAAATATATAAGGGAGAGGAATTAATGTCTCCCCATGGCATTCACTGGTGACGTTAGCTTTATTACGAGATAAACGCTATGACTCCAACGCTCTATTCGGCTTTTAGTTGGAGGTCAATTTCATCTGCAATTAGTTATCATACAGAATGCCTTAGTTATAGAGAATCGAATTTAATTCTCACATACATTGGATATAATGTGTTTACTGTAAGGAAATCTGACGCAATACTGGCGTCAGGTGACGTGAGAATTCTAGCCTACTGCACAGATGAAATTATTAGTACATGAGAATTCTACGTGTTGTTAATTTTACTTACTACAATAATTAGTATAGTTAGTAATAAGTAATGAGAATACAACAGTGTTGTATTCGGTGTTGGAAATATCCAACAGTGTCCCCTGCTGAGGTTGGTGGTGTGCAGGGTGGCCTGGTGATGGTGTTGAGAAAGGATGCTCGCTCTGGGAGTTCTGTGGCCCCTTTCTCGTTACCTGTTTCCTCGGCAGCGGTCATGCCGGCTCTTCCGTCTCCAGCAGTCTTTTCCATGTCTCCTGCGGTCTTCGTGGAGGTGCTACCATCTCATCGTCCGGCCCCTGCTCCTGTGCGTGCGACGGCGAGGCAGTCTCGGCAGCCCTCGTCCGCTTCTTCAGTCTGCTTCCTCGAAGGGCGTGGATGGCGCTCCCCGGCCTCGTTTTGCGACTTGTGTCAGTGACCTCGGGCGTTAGCCGATGCCGCCCGATCTGGATGTTCCTGAGTTTATGGTACCCCCTCGGCAGTGGGGGATCAAAAACCCTACCGACCTTGAAGATTTGGTCTGGGAAGCTTACAAGAGGAAGTATCCTTACGATTTTTTCCCGGAGAAGAACATTTCTCACATTGTTCCTCGCAAATGATTTCTGTGTATTCTGTGTTTCCTGTTGTGTGCATGGTTGTGGGGTGCGGATGGGGTGTGTGTGTGAGTGGGTGGAGTGGGTTTTGTTTCCCGGTTCCTGCGTGCTCCGGTTTGTGTTGTGGGTTTTCTTTGTGTGGCTGGTGGGTGGGTGTGTGGTTCCTGTGCGTTTGTGTGTTCGGTTGTGGATGTCGTGTGCGCTTGTTTATGTCATATTGTGTGCCCTTTAGGCTGTTGGCGAGTTCCAGCCAGGGGTTGTGCTCTTTGTTCTGTTTTGCCATTTTGTTTTGCCTTCAGTTTGTTATGGCAGATCTGTTTCCTCTATTGTTATTATCCTTATTATTGTATGTTTCTCGCCTCTCTGTTTGTGTTTGAGGTGTTAGTAGGCTTGATTTGTGTGCATTTTGTTATGGGGTTTTCCTCCTATGTTTGTTTTCCGCTGTGTTTATATTTGTGTTATGTTTGTATATGCATTTTTGTTTTGTGGTCAGCCCTTCTGGCTTGTCTTCTCTAGATTTATTCCTTTGTCCGTGTACATATGTATGCTTTATGCTTTGTACCTTTGTTCTATGTTATATTTGTTTCTGCTTTTATTGTAACTTATATGCATGCTTGCATGTAAAAATAAAAAAAAATAAAAATTGGGAGGCATTGGACGAGGGAGTGGGGAATGGTGGGGATGACGAGGGGACAAGGGAAGCGTAATGGTGGGGAAGAACGAGGGGACGGGGTAGTTTGGAATGTTGGGGACGAGGGGATGGCGGAATGGAGAATGGTGGGGAGGACAAAGGGAAAGGGGAGTGGGGAATGGTGGGAAGGAAAAGGGGATGGTAGATCTGATCACAAATGTCATATCATTAATGCAAACACTCAAACGACAAGGCCGACGCGCACTTATCAACTGGGTTATGTAGGAATAATAGGAAATCACGTTGCAGACGAAGCTGCAAAACTTGCAACTAAGAGAAGAAATGTAGACATTTACATACCGCAGAGTCAATCAGAGGTTAAGAAAGTAATTAGATACAGAGCAATGTAAAATATGTACAATGACTACAACACAGCAGGTGCAACATCAGGATCTGTGGGTTGGTACAAGAATTCAACCAACAACAAACCACTTAGTTTGATGAAAGGGAGCAGTAGAGCAACAGAAGTACACTTATATAGCATCAAGCTTCGATACCCATGTGCATTGGAAATAGGCTTACAGGTTCCAGAAGATGAGAGGAAATGTCAGCACTGTGGAGAAATGCCCGATAGACCACTGGAACATTATCTAACACAGTGCACAGTTACAAACCCATTAAGATTTCAACATAGATTCAATAGAACAGAAGAAGTTGTTAAACACATATGGCAAAATCTTACTAAAGCGACCATCCGAATCATAAATACTCATACTCCGTCCAAGTAAAACACAAACAAGTATCACTTAGTGGGCCAGCCAGAGGCTTAGGGCCCACACAGGAATATCCCTGAAAAAAAGAGGGAGATGGTGGAGTAGGGAATGGTGGGGAGGACGAGGGGATGGTGGAGTGGGGAATGGTTAGGAGGCTGAGGAGACGGGTGAGGAGAGAATGGTGGGGAGGACTGGGGGACAGGTAAGGTTGCTGTAGCTCAGCAACGCACATGCGTTGCTGAGCCACATATTATATATATATATATTTATATATATATATATATATATATATATATATATATATATATATATATATATATATTTTTTTTTTAATTACAAAAGGGAAGGGAGTACCACCTCTGGCTGGAAGAAGGGGGACCCATAGCCTCGGAGGAAACCACACATAACGCACTGGAGGGAATGTAGGTCCCCTCCAATACAGTTTCTGTGTGCTTTTCTCCTACCACCCCCTTCCTTTTTTTTTTTTTTTTTTCCTTTATTGTGTATTTAAAGGTTACAAAACATACAAGACAAATGCCTAAAGGTTATGGATCTCTTGAAGCTCCTCCGCTTCTGGACAGGAACCGAGGACGCAGCAAGCATTTCCCCTCTGGATCGCCACACTTAGATGCTGAAACAAAAAACTGGAAGCCCTTGGGTCTCTGGTGACGTCAATGAGCTTGGAACCCAATTCCTTGAGAAATCCCAAGGCACTCTTGCCCCAGGGGCCATGCGTCTCAGACGCTATGGGAACAAAGAGGTATTGACCTTCCAGTCGCCTGTACTTGAGTGATTTAGCTGTTTCCCTGTGGTTGGCCGCCCCACCTGCTTGATCAGCTCCGAAGTGTACATAGGTGTCAGCCAGGGTGGATACACATGTGTAGTCCCACACCAACTGTCTACCCTCCTTCCATGAGTATATGGTGATGCCATCAGGGCGAAGTGCGGGGAAATCCGGGTTTTGGACCCCTAGGATGCGAGGTTCTCTCTCCGCTGGGCACCTAGCTGAGACGAGGCTTCTCTTGATGATGTCATTGACCTCATTGTGTCTTGTATGCCAGCCCTTTGTGCTTCCGCAATGCAACCCATGCAGTCCCTGTTCCACAATGCAACCCATGATATATAAATATATATATATATATATATATATATATATGGAAATGTTCGTTTGTTCAAAATTGCTAATCTCCGAAAGTTCTTCACCGATTGCTTACAAATTTTCACACAACGTTTCGTTCGCATCCGAGCGGGTTTTTATATACATATTATCTAGATGTCATGTCTGTATCGGGAAAAAAACATGTTTTTTTAAAAAAAAGAAACTGTGTTTTTCGAATGTTTTTCATGTGAGGGAAATCTTCAAAACCTCTTTACCGATTGCTTTGATATTTTGACACAACGTTGCATTCGAATAGACGAGTGTTTTTATATACCTACTATATACATGCCTCACCTATGACAAGAAAAAACATGCTTTTTTGAAAAACTGTGCTATCTGTAGGACGTAAGAGCAACACATGCTGTAATCTCCAAAAGTTCTTCTCCGAATGCTTTGGAATTTTGACACAACGTTCCATTCGAATACGGGCATGTTTTTATATACTTACTATTTAGATACCACACCTGTGACAGGTAAAAACATATTTTTTTGAAAAAAAACAGTGCCATTTGTTGCACGTAGGAGCAACACACACAATTCTAAATACGTTACGATTTTATTTCAATGTTTGCGATTGCATTCATAAATTGAATTTTCATAGATTTTGGTTTATTTTCATTTAGATTTAATTATTTTGTGTGACATTGCATTGGAATTGAGCTGCATTGTTTACCATATTGTTCATTTCGTGGGTATAGTTTATTTGTTTCTTTTTCATTGTTTTTCATTTCGCTTTTTTTAACTGTTCTTTTTATTTTTAAGTGCAGTTGGTGGTGAAATTGATTGTGACGATTGATCTGCGTTTGAATTGAAATATTTCGTAAGTATTTTTTTTTAAACAGAAAAATGGACAACACTTTTATTTCACAGCTGTAAATGTGCAAATGTGCAACAAACAGCTATGAATCCACCGGCTACAACGTTAACTGCTTTCTTCATGTTATATCAAAATAACGATTCTGCAAAAACACTGTTGTATTCGGAAGTGCTTACATATTACACGTGGAATGCCAGTAAAATATCAATTGAACAACGCAAACGAGGGAGAGCGAGTCGACGGACAACCTGGCATATTCAAATAAACTATGATAGGCAGACATCCACTGTGCATCCCAATCAAGATGAATACTTCTTTCTTCGCATGCAGTTGGTAAATGTGCCTGGATCAACGTCTTCCAGTAATTGAGATTTGGCAACGGCATTACACATGCCACTTTCCGTAGTGCATGTCTACCTCTGAATTAATTGGAGAACGACTGACACTAGGATGTATGCATTAATGATCCTTCTAACACGTCCCTTCCAGATCAAAATCGTGTATTGTTTGCTATCATATTGATCACCGGCTCTCCATCATCTCCAACAGAGTTATAGGAGAAATAAAAATCGCACATGGCTGAAGTGCGTCGATGTAGTCCGTCCGTCAAATTGTCCGTCGAATACGCAAGAAAATTCATATATGAACATGGATTTCACAGCAGAAATCTACAACGCAGCATTGATAATGATTGAATATTTATGCTTAGAAATCACGAACAAAGTTCTCAATCAATTTGAAATGCCATCTACGAATAGATCTGCTGCTACTTCGTTCGATGTAGAATTGCGTAGTGAACAAAGTTACAACACGGGTGATCTGTTGTCGTATATTCACTCAAATATTCCTAATCTAACGCTTGAGCGAAAAGGCATTTACAGTCAAATAATTCAAACTGTCAATAACGAGCTTGGAGAAATCTTCTTAGATGTGCCAGAAAGAACTGGTAAAACCTTTCTAATTAGATTGATTCTTAGTGCATTTCGATCTCAAAATGGCATAGCTTTAGCTCTTGCAATGTCCGGAATAGCTGCGACAATGCTACTAGGTGTAAGAACTGCTACCTCGGCTTTGAAATTGCCATTGAACATGCAGTTCATTGAAACTTCCACATGCAACATTTCCAAAGCATCTGGCACACGAACTTAGCAATATTATTCATTCTAACTTTCTAAGCGAGGCAGTCACATACAAGTCCGTCGACACTGTTGAGAAGGCAGATGAAGTGGATAATTATCCAACATAAATTTTTAATTTACTCGATCTGCCAGGGATTCCATCATACATACGGCAATTGAAAATTGGCGTGCCAATTTTCATGTTCCGAAATATCATCCAGCCAAAACTTTGCAAGGCCACGCGGCTTGCGGTAAGCAAAATTAATCAGTGACGCCGTAGAAACAACAATCTTGACAGGACCTTTCAAAGGTGAAGATTTCCTCATTCCTCGCATTAATATGATTCCAACAGATATGCCATTTCAATTTAAGAGATTGGAATTTCCAATTCGATTGAAGTTTGCAATCACCATCAACAAAGCTCAGAACCAATCTTTAGAAGTGTCAGTTTATAACTAGACACGAATTACTTCTCACATGGACAATTATATTTTGCGGGTTCTAGAGTTGGCAAACCAGACAATCTCTATATCATCACAGACAATGGAACAACAAAAAATATTGTATACCCATAAGCATGGTAATATTAAACATAATAGAGAAGTGGGCTTTCTCTTTTCTTGCTTTCCCACTTACCCAGACTGAACCACAGCAACGCGTGGCGGGTACTGCTAGTATATATATATATATATATATATATATATATATATATATATATATATATATATATATATGTCGTACCTAGTAGCCAGAACTCACTTTTCAGCCTACAATGCAAGGCCCAATTTGCCTAATAAGCCAAGTTTTCATGAATTAATATATTTTCTCTAATTTTTTTCTTATGAAATGATAAAGCAACCCATTTCATTATATAAGAGGTCAATTTTTTTTATTGGAGTTAAAATTAACGTAGATATATGACTGAACCTAACCAACCCTACCTAACCTAACCTAACCTATCTTTATAGGTTAGGTTAGGTTAGGTAGCCGAAAAAGTTAGGTTAGGTTAGGTTAGGTAGGTTAGGTAGTCGAAAAGCAATTAATTCATGAAAACGTGGCTTATTAGGCAAATCGGACCTTGCATAGTAGGCTCAGAAGTGAGTTCTGGCTACTAGGTACGACATATATATATATATATATATATATATATATATATATATATATATATATATATATATATATATATATATATATATATATATATATATATATATTAGTATATTTTGGTAGCAGTCTTTCCTGTAGACATATATTATTAAATATGACCGAAAAAGTAAGATTAATAATTCTAACACGAATTTTCTCAATCTTTCGTACATTTCGCTTCACTGTTGGAGGTAAATCAAAAATCAATTCTCCAAAATTCATTTTTATTTCTAGTCTGACGCGACACGAGCGCGTTTCGTAAAACTTATTACATTTTCAAAGACTTTAGTTCACAAATACACAACTGAATAGAACTTACGCATCTCCGATTTTATATCTACATTTGAGTGAGGTGGAAGGGGTGATGTGGCATTAACACAAGACAGAACAAAATGTGGTATTAATAGGGTATTAATTTCATCAACACAAGACAGAACAAGAGTATTAATAGGGTATTAATTTCATCAACACAAGACAGAACACGAAACAATGGATATTGAATAGAAGTGTTTGTAGAAAGCCTATTGGTCCATATTTCTTGATGCTTCTATATTGGAGCGGAGTCTTGAGGTGGGTAGAATATAGTTGTGCAATAATTGGCTGTTGATTGCTGGTGTTGACTTCTTGATGTGTAGTGCCTCGCAAACGTCAAGCCGCCTGCTATCGCTGTATCTATCGATGATTTCTGTGTTGTTTACTAGGATTTCTCTGGCGATGGTTTGGTTGTGGGAAGAGATTATATGTTCCTTAATGGAGCCCTGTTGCTTATGCATCGTTAAACGCCTAGAAAGAGATGTTGTCTTGCCTATATACTGGGTTTTTTGGAGCTTACAGTCCCCAAGAGGGCATTTGAAGGCATAGACGACGTTAGTCTCTTTTAAAGCGTTCTGTTTTGTGTCTGGAGAGTTTCTCATGAGTAGGCTGGCCGTTTTTCTGGTTTTATAGTAAATCGTCAGTTGTATCCTCTGATTTTTGTCTGTAGGGATAACGTTTCTATTAACAATATCTTTCAGGACCCTTTCCTCCGTTTTATGAGCTGTGGAAAAGAAGTTCCTGTAAAATAGTCTAATAGGGGGTATAGGTGTTGTGTTAGTTGTCTCTTCAGAGGTTGCATGGCTTTTCACTTTCCTTCTTCCTATTAATACCACATTTTGTTCTGTCTTGTGTTAATGCCACATCACCCCTTCCATCTCACTCAAATGTAGATATAAAATCGGAGATGCGTAAGTTCTATTCAGTTGTGTATTTGTGAACTAAAGTCTTTGAAAATGTAATAAGTTTTACGAAACGCGCTCGTGTCGCGTCAGACTAGAAATAAAAATGAATTTTGGAGAATTGATTTTTGATTTACCTCCAACAGTGAAGCGAAATGTACGAAAGATTGAGAAAATTCGTGTTAGAATTATTAATCTTACTTTTTCGGTCATATTTAATAATATATATATATATATATATATATATATATATATATATATATATATATATATATATATATATATATATATATATAAATATATATATATATATATATATATATATATATATATATATATATATATGTCTATGGGGTACAGTACTGCAAACAAGATGGATATATAGTGTCCATAAAATTTACACGTACGATGTTTATGGGTTCCACTGGGTTCCATGGGTTCCACATGGGTTCCACCAATATCACCCACAGGATGGATTTGGGGACCACTTTCATCCACAGAATGGGTATGAGGTCCACTGTTGCTCACAGGATGAGTATGGGGTTATTTACCTCACACAGGATGGGCATGGGGTCCACTACCACCCTCAGGTTGGATATGGGGCTCACTACCGTCCACAGGATGGGTATATGGTCCACTACCGCCCACAGGGTGGATATATAATCCACTACCGCCCACAGGATGGGTATGGAGTCCACTACCGCCCACGGGATGGGTATGGAGTCCACTACCGCCCATAATATGAGTATGGGATCCAGGACCTCCCACAGGGTAGATATATGGTCCACTACCTCCCACAGGGTAGATATATGGTCCACTACCGCCCACAGGGTGGATATATGGTCCACTGCACTACCGCCCACAGGGTGGATATATGATCCACTGCACTACCGCCCACAGGGTGGATATATGGTCCACTGCACTACCGCCCACAGGGGAGATATATGGTCCACTGCACTACCGCCCACAGGGGGGATATATGGTCCACTGCACTACCGCCCACAGGGTGGATATATGGTCCACTGCACTACCGCCCACAGGGTGGATATATGGTCCACTGCACTACCGCCCACAGGGGGGATATAAAGTCCACTGCACTACCGCCCACAGGGGGGATATATTGTCCACTGCACTACCGCCAACAGGGTGGATATATGGTCCACTGCACTACCGCCCACAGGGTGGATATATGGTCCACTGCACTACCGCCCACAGGGAGGATATAGGGTCCACTGCGCTACCGCCCACGGGGGGGATATATGATCCACTGCACTACCGCCCACAGGATGGGTATGGGGTCAATTACCGCCCACTGCATGGCCATGGGGTCCACTACCGCCCTCTGGATGGATATAGGGTTCACTACCACCCACAGGACGGATATATATGGTCCACTTCCGCCCACAGGATAGGTATGGGATCCTCTGACCCCACCGTATGATTATGGGGTCTACTACGGTTCACAGGATGCGTATGGGGGTCCAGTACCGCTCACAGAATGGGTATGGCCTTCACTATCACCTGTAGGTAGGATAAGTCCACTACTGCCTACAGGATGGGTATGGCTTCATTTCAACGCAAAGGATTGCTATGGGGTCCACTTATACTTATTGGATGGGTATTGGGTCCACTACCACCCATAGGATTGGTATGGGGTCCACTTCCACCCACAAGATGGGTATTGGGTCCACTACTGCCTACAGGATGGGTATGGGATCACAACCACCCACAGGATGGGTATGGAGTCCACTACGACCCATAGGATGGGTATGGGTTCTACTACTCCAATATTAACTTTTGGAACACACAAGTATGGATTGGAGATGCAGAAGTACTTAAATCTTGAGAATCCTTAGCAATGCTGGAATATTGTAGCAAAAAGACTATAGAAGCTAATATTAATGCGAAAATGTTTAAGGGAGTATATTATTGATTAATTGATAATTAACAAAGTTATCACTTTATGAAACAGATTAACAAATTTTAAGTTCAAGTTTATACAATATTATGAAACTGAGAGTCTATGTAGTAACATTTATTGGTAAATCATAAATATAGTTAAGAATCTGATGCATGTGTATGTGTGCGTACTTACCAAGTTGTACTTACCTAGCTGGACTTGCGGGGGTTGAGCTCTGGCTGTTTGTTCCCGCCTCTCAACCTTCAATCAACTGATGTACAGATTCCTAAGCCTACTGGGCTCTAATATATACATATGAAACTGCATATGCAGTCAGCCTCCACCACATCACTGCCTAATGCATTCCACCTGTTAATTACCCTGACACAGAAAAAAGTTCTTTCTAGCATCCCTGTGTTTATTTCGATACTCAGTCTCCACCTGTGTCCCCTTGTTCGAGAACCACCCGTCTTAAAAAGTTAATCCTTATCTATCCTGTCAATTCCTCTGAGAATTTTGTAGGTAGTGATCATGTCTCCTCTTACTCTTCTGTCTTCCAGTGTCGTGAGGTGCATCTCATGCTGCCTTTCCTCGTAACTCATGCCTCTTAGTTCTGGGACTAACCTAGTGGCATACCTCTGAACTGTTTCCAGCTTCATCTTGTACTTGACAAGGCACGGGCTCCATGCTAGGGCTGTATACTCCAGGATTGGTCTTATATATGTGGAATACAAGGTTCTGAATAATTCTTTACACAGGTTCCTGAAGGCTGTTCTGATGTTAGCCAGCTTCGCATATGCCGTAGCTGTAATTAATTTTATATGGGCTTCAGGAGACGGGTTTGGTGTGATATTAACTACTAGATCTTTCTCTCTGTCTGTTTCATGAAGTACTGTGTCTTCATGAAGATTCCTGTGTCTGGCCTCCTGTGTCCACTGCCTAGTTGCTTTACCTTGCATTTAGTCGGGTGAGTTTTAGTAGCCATTTCTTGGACCATTCATTTAGTTTGTCTAGGTCATCTTGTAGCCCCCTACAATCTTCCTCTGTTTTAATCCTCCTCATAATTTTTGCATCATCAGCAAACAATGAGAAGAACGATTCTACACCCTCCGGGAGATCATTTACATATATCAGAAACAGTAAAGGTCCAAGGACTGAGCCCTGCGGGACTCCACTGGTGACGTCTCGCCAATCTGAGACCTCACCTCTCCCAGTGACTCGCTGTCTTCTGTTGCTTAGGGACTTTCTTATCTAGTGGGGTACCTTTACTCTCACTGCTGCCTGCATCTGCAGCTTTTTCACTAGCCTCTTGTGTGGTGGTACTGTGTCAAAATCTTTCTGGCAATCCAAAAATATGCAGTCTGCCCACCCCTCTCTTTCTTGCCTGATTTTTGTTGCCTGGTCGTTGAATTCAATTAATCTTGTGTGGCAGGACTTGCCATCCCTGAACCCATGTGGATGCTGTGTTACAAAGTTCTTTTGCTCCAGATGTTCCACTAGCTTTCTTTGCACAATCTTCTCCATCAGCTTGCATGGTATGCAAGTTAGGGACACTGGCCTGTAGTTCAGTGCCTCCTGTCTATCCCCCTTCTTGTATGTCGGAACTACATTAGCCGTCTTCCAAATTTCTGGCAGTTTCCCTGTTACCTGTGATTTGTTATACACTATTGAGAGTGGCAGGCTTAGTGCTTCTGCTCCATCCTTTAGTATCCAAGGGTAGATTCCATCTGGGCCTGTAGCCTTTGTCACATCCAACTCTAGCAAAAGCTTCTTTACAACCCCACTAGTAATCTCAAACATTTATACTGGTTCCTGGTTAAGTAGAGTGAGGGTGGAAAGGTATCCTAGGGGGGGGGGCCCTTAGTGGGGAGCTGGCAGGGGTTGGGGAAGGTAGAATGTCTATTGGGTAGAAGGTGAGGGTGGTGCTCCTCTCCCTATGGCTGTTGAGCTGCTTGTGGAGCATCCCCCACTTCCCTCTGGGATTGTAGGGTTCGAGGATGTCATTAACTGATTCCTTTCTTTCTCTCTGCTCTCCCTCCTTGCATCTGCTGCCCTCATTCTCTCCTCCCTTGTCATATCCCACTGCAGGAATACTTTTTTGAACTTCGGTACATTTGCTAGTCCACTCTTCCTTGCTAACAGGTCCTCTTTTGTGCTCTCGCTCACCACCTTTATCAGTTTAGTCTGTGTGTGTGTGTGTGTACTCACCTAGTTGGGTTTGTGGGGTTGAGCTCTGGCTCTTTGGTCCCGCCTCTCAAATGTCAATCAACTGGTGTACAGATTCCTGAGCCTATTGGGCTCTATCATATCTACATTTGAAACTGTGTATGGAGTCAGCCTCCACCACAACACTACTTAATGCATTCCATTTGTTAACTACCCTGACACTGAAAAAATTCTTTCTAACGTCTCTGTGGCTCATCTGGTTACTAAGTTTCCACCTGTGTCCCCTTGTTCGGGGGACACACACACACACACACACCTTGTATGTGTGTGTGTGTATTCACCTAGTAGTATTCACCTTGTTGTGTTTGCAGGGGTTGAGCTTTGTAAGGGAATCTAGATTCCCTCAGCTAGTTTTCCTAGTTTCTAGATTAGGCTAGTCGCTCTAGGGACTCTAGAAACTGAAGCTTTCAAACTAACATATACTTGTGGGGTGTTGAATGAAAGCTTATGTTATGGACTATCATTTGTGAGTAGTCAGAAGTCTGTGACTGCTCTGTAGAGAGAATTACAGAGATCTTCCTGTTTCTGTGAAATAGGATGAGGAGGGGAGAGTGTAGTGGTATGAGAGGATACTTGACTAAAACCGTTAGAGGTGGGGGGGGGGGAGAGTGGGGTGAACGTTGCCCCCCCCCCCCCAAAATGTGAGACATTGCGCCTTGTCTTTAAGCCTCCCCCTCTCTGTGACGTCACAGGACGCTTGAGGGTGAGTGAGGCTGTGTTTGGTAGCGGCACGAGGGAACAGTGCCGGCTTCGTGCTGATTGGTCAAGACAAAGTAGGGAGGAGGTATGGGCATTTTGAGTTTCCTTAGCCCGGGAAATCGTCAGTCTGAGCGGGGTAGCAGGTGGACGAGGACGTGTCTGGGTGGAGGGGGGGGGGAGTTTTCCCCCTCCACCCCCGTTAATCGCGGACGTTACCGTGTTAACTAGGAGGGATGGCACTCCTGCCATCCCGGGTTGTGTCTAGGCCCATTTTTTGTGAAATTTGAGGGCCAACGACGTGCGGAAGGACCAGTAAAATAGCCTCAGAGACAGTGGGCACCCATGAGGCAGCTGGCAGAGCCTCATGGTGTAACAGGTGGTTCAAATAACCTGTCTAGTAGTGATGGACAATTAGCGGAAATCAGGCAGGGCCTCCTAGTGTAATTGTGGTGAGATTACAGGCCCCTGTGAGACTTTGAATTCTGCCAGGCGGCCTCAGTGTGGGGACGCCGCTGGCCATTGTCACCCCAGTGTAGAGCAAGGCAGGCTCTGGTTTGCTGGAGTTGTGGGTGATTCCTCAACCACGTGTGTATGCCCGGGGGCCACCCCGGCCACCCGCCGCAGGGCCCGGCCACATGGCCCGGCCACCCACCTGCCTGCGCACCGGCTACCACCCCCCCCCCCTCTCAGCTTGGGAAGGGCGCTGTGGGCCACGCAATGGCCACATGCCTTGGCCACCTCCTTGGGCCACTTGGCCACTTTCCCGGGACAGCCTAGGGCCACATCTTGTCGATGCATGAGGAGCAAGCTAAGTGTTGACAGCTAGAGTGGTAGTGACCTGGGAAATGAGTAAAATGAGGAGGTTAGACGTGAGTAAAATTTATCATTGTGTACAGTGTGATGAGTACCAGTGGAAACTCGGTACCTGGAGATAGATGTTGTACACGGGACCACACTGTAGTTATATATATATATATGTGTGTGTAGACTGACTCGATTATGTAACCGGTCAGTGTAGAGATTTACCATATAAGTGATCCAGCCTGTCGATTCTATATAATCGTTCAGACTGGATTAATGCCATAGAGTACCGTATTGTATCATTAGAGGTAGGCAGGCCAGGTTGCAGGGATGTCAGTGGGTACCCCTGAGGTCTGTGTAGTTAGAGATACATTTACCTGATGATATAATTTTCATTGATTATGTGAATGCCATTTCTATGTGTTCATTTGCATGCTTTATGTACTGTGTTGTGTGGTAAGTCAGTAGATGTGATTGCTGACTGATTGCCTAATGATGTCATTAGCATGTGTGGGTATGCTGACGGCATCATTATGTTGCAGGTTTGTGCAGTATTGTTATCAGTTTATACGATATTGCTGCCCTAGGAGCTGTGTTGAGGGTTTAAGGGACCTCTAGGATTATTCAGGGGAATTCACAGTGCTTAATGAGAGCAGGCAATTGATGGGTTAATTGCCTTGCTGAGGTAAGAGTGTGTTCACAGTAGTCCTTTGCAACGGTTGCAGGATAAGGGGGGCAGTAATATTGGTATACTCTTGTGTGTTGCACAACCGTGTGTCATTATTGTGTGGGCAGAGTAATTAACGAGTTGCAGTAGCCGCAACCGTATGTGGGCAGTGCATTTGTGTTGTTGCATGCCATTGTAGTGTGACCTATGTAACACTGGGGTTACTTTGTTTCTTTAAGTTGTGTTGAGGACTTAAGGATTCAGTGAGTTAATAATTGGGGAATTAACTGGATAAGGGGTGCACACTTATTGTTGAGTGAGTGAGGGCTGTTATGAGAGAGAACAGCGTTGAGCTTGAGTGAGATACGTCTCGGGAGCAATTAATTGTCCGTGTGACAACTAATTGACCACTCTAGCTAATTATGTAATTAGCCTTCTCATCATGAATTCACGTATTGGGAGAGGATCTGTCAGAGTCTGTCAGTATTTGTGTTAACGTAATTTGCTCGAGACTAATTACCTCTCTGGGGTATAGCAATTAGTGGCTCATGTTAATTAGTGGAGTAATTAGCATCTGGAGAGCTCCGATGACTCGGTAAAGCAAGGTCATGGAGCTAGCATAAATCGTTGTATTAATCATATTCTGTCTGAGGACAGTGGATTAGTGGCACATCTTGTTAATTAGGGGTAATTAACTCCTTTCCCGTGAATTCACAGTGTTTGATGCGACCTGCTTAGGCAGTGCGGAGTGAGACATATTTATGGATGATTAATTATCGGTCCTGGTGACAGTTAATTAATTGCTCAGAATTAATTAGGGTAATTAACACTCACTAGTAATTTTTTGACACAGACTGTTGAGAAGCTACCAAGTTAGGGTAGGCTTAGTTAACGTAACGCAATGGGGATGAAATTAGTGGTCCGTTTGACCTTAATTGAGAATTACTCATTGAATACTTGCTAGGAGTCAAGTGTGATGTAATATAAGTTTGAGTTATTGTTAACAAGAGAGACAAGTGTTAATGATTAACGTAGAAGTATCATCATGTTGTTGTCTAGTGTGAGACAATTGTTTGTGATTACCGTAGTACTTTGTTGCTGACTGCTGTGATCAGTCATTTAACGTAATTAATCACTTAAGGCAATTTCTTTTGGTTGTCGTCTGGTGACTAGAGTAGAGTCATCTAGGGATTTGTGGAGCTGTGTCCCAGAATCCCGCCTTGCCTGTCTTTGTTACTATTTACAGGGCAACTTCTTGTAGGGAGTTGCAAAGAGTGTTCACACTGGATTGTGATAGGGGGGGGGGGGGTCACTGTTGGACTACCCGCCTAGTTACGTGGGTCTCTCCTGGGGGGGGCGGGAGGACCCCTAAGCTTGTGATTATAGTAGCTGTCAGGGAAACCGAGACACTATTGATTGCATGCTTGTGTCTTCAGTGGATATCCTTCATTTGTTCAGTTAGTTCATGTTGTCAGCCCGAAGTGTCAGCAAGATGGAGCCTGCTGTCACTTCTCGAGGGGCTGTTGAATAGCTGTGTTGCAAATGCCACTTGATGGACAATAACGTAACCATTCACTGTGGTGTAACTTAGTCTGTGATATTTTTTCTTTGATTTGCAATATTGCGTCATCAGTGGGCACACCTGTGTTCAGGTTAGTTCAGTTTGCAGCCTCACAGCAAGGGTTGCTATTTAGCTGTTTGTTATCGTGCCACTGGATGGACATTAACGTAACGTAAACTCGGTAATGTAGTAGTTAGTCTCTTGTTATTAATAAATTGTTATGTTATAGAAAACGGTCTTTGATGTCAACCCTTCAACCATATTATTCCACCATATTTCTGCATATTACGATTAAATGTTGATGTGATCTTGATATGACGGCTGTTCTTGGGAATTCGAATTCCAATTCATAGCGCCACATCAAATATAAATATTTGATTGTGAGAACCCGTCGGTTACCCTTTATTAGTTTTAACGTCCTGTTTAACTAGGAGGAGCCAGCGGCCTATTTCACCCCTGGTGGTGGAGGCCTGGCGGTTTGTTCCCGCTTTTCCTTTTTCTATTGGACTCATGCTTAACTGCCGTGAGCAGCCTTTAAACTTGTAGTCCACCTCCTAAGGGAGGTAGGCGTAGAAAAAAATCTCACAAGCTTTGCTCTTTCGGCCCGCCTCTCAACTGTCTACTAACTACTGTCGAATCAACTGTTTACTAACTACGTTTTTTCCCTCCACACCACACACACACAAACATACCCCAGGAAGCAGCCCGTGACAGCTGACTAACTCCCAGGTACTATTTACTGCTGGGTAACAGGGGCATTCAGGGTGAAAGAATCTTTGCCCATTTGTTTCTTCCTGGTGTGGGAATCGAACCTGCACCACAGAATTACGAGAACTGCGCACTATCCACCAGGTTACCAGGCCCTGGTAGTGTGTGTGTGTGTGTGTGTGTGTGTGTGTGTGTGTGTGTGTGTGTGTGTGTGTGTGTGTGTGTGTGTGTGTACTCACCTAGTTGTGCTCACCTAGTTGTGTCAGCAGGATCGAGCATTGACTCTTGGATCCCGCCTTTCGAGCATCGGTTGTTTACAGCAATGACTCCTGTCCCATTTCCCTATCATACCTGGTTTTAAAATTATGAATAGTATTTGCTTCCACAACCTGTTCCTGAAGTGCATTCCATTTTCCCATTACTCTCACGCTAAAAGAAAACTTCCTAACATGTCTGTGACTCATCTGAGTTTCAAGCTTCCATCCATGTCCCCCTCGTTCTGTTACTATTCCGTGTGAACATTTCGTCTATGTCCACTCTGTCAATCAATCTGAGTATTTTATACTTTCCTATCATGTCCCCCCTCTCCCTTCTTCTTTCTAGTGTCGTAAGGCACAGTTTCCTCAGGCGCTTCTCATACCCCATCCCTCGTAGCTCTGGGACGAGTCTCGTTGCAAACCTCTGAACCTTTTCCAGTTTCATTATATACTTCTTCAGATGGGGACTCCACGATGAGGCGGCATACTCTAAGACTGGCCTCACGTAGGCAGTGTAAAGCGACCTAAATGCCTCCTTACTTAGGTTTCTGAATGATGTTCTAACTTTTGCCAGTATAGAGTACGCTGCTGTTGTTATCCTATTTATATGTGCCTCAGGAGATAGATTAGGTGTTACGTCCACACCCAGGTCTCTTTCGTGCGTCGTCACAGGTAGGCTGTTCCCCTTCATTGTGTACTGTCCCTTTGGTCTCCTCTCTCCTAATTCCATTTCCAAAACTTTACATTTGCTCGTGTTGAATTCCAGTAGCCATTTCTCTGACCATCTCTGCAACCTGTTCAGGTCCTCTTGGAGGATCCTGCAATCCTCATCTGTCACAACTCTTCTCATCAACTTTGCGTCATCCGCAAACATCGACATGTAGGACTCTACGCCTGTAAACATATCGTTAACATATACAAGAAATAGAATTGGTCCCAGCACCGATCCTTGTGGTACTCCACTTGTTACTGTTCGCCAGTCCGACTTCTCGCCCCTTACCGTAACTCTTTGGCTCTTTCCTGTTAGGTAGTTCCTTATCCATGCTAGGACCTTTCCCCCATCCTCGCCTGCTTCTCGAGCTTGAACAGCAGTCTCATGTGCGGTACTGTATCAAAGGCTTTTTGACAGTCCAGAAATATGCAGTCTGCCCAACCATCTCTGTCCTGTCTTATCCTCGTTATTTTATTATAGAATTCCAAAAGGTTTATTAGGCACGATTTCCCTGTCCTGAAGCCATGTTGATGTTTGTTCACAAACCTAATGTTCTCCAGGTGTGCAACCAGTCGTAGCCTAATTATTCTTTCCAGTATTTTACAGGGGATGCTTGTCAGTGATACAGGTCTATAGTTAAGTGCCTCCTCCCTATCACCTTTCTTGAAGATCGGCACGACATTTGCCTTCTTCCAGCAACTGGGCAATTCTCCCGACATAAGTGACTCATTAAAGATCATTGCCAGAGGCACGCTGAGGGCCTGCGCTGCTTCTTTTAGTATCCACGGTGATATTTTGTCTGGTCCAACTGCTTTAATTGCATCTAGAGTTGTCAACTGTTTCATTACCTCCTCTGCTGTCGGCTCTATATCTGATAGTCTTTCATCTAGGGTAACCCCTTCCAACAATGGGAGCTGCTCAGGCTCGGTAGTGAACACTCCATGGAAACTGGCATTCAGTGCCTCGCAGATTTCCTTGTCACTTTCAGTATATGCCCCCTCTGTCTTCCTTAGTCTTGTCACTTGGTCGTTCACCAACATTTTTCTTCTTATATGACTGTGTAGTAACTTGGGTTGTTTTTTCGCTTTGATTGCAATATCGTTCTCATAGTCCCTTTCCGATGTTCGTCTTATGTTAATGTAATCGTTCCTAGCTCTGTTGTATTTGATCCTGTTGTCCTCTGTCCTTTGTCTTCTGTACTTCCTCCACTCCCGCCTGCTGGCCATTTTTGCTTCCTGACACTGTCTATGAAACCATGGGTTATTATATTCCTTCTTATTTTTTCCCTTTACTGTTGGTATAAATCTCTCTTCGGCCTCCTGGCATTTCTGTATGACTAGGTCCCTCATATCTTGGACTATTTTTCCTCTAATTTCTTCCTCCAACTGCACTTCACCCAGATAGTCCCTTATCCTCTTATAGTCCCCTTTCCTGTAGTCAACTCTCCTTTCCCAGATCTCTTGTCCCATGGTCATAAGTTTGAATTCCATCATGTAGTCAAAGACTAGGACACAATGGTCACTGGCCCCTAGAGGTATTTCATGCTCTAAATTCTCGATATCTTCTACGTTCTGGGTGAAAATCAGGTCTAATAGGCTCGGTGCATCTCCTCCTCTTTCCCTTGTGTCTTCCTTCACATGTTGTGTTAGGAAATTCCTGTCTATAACATCTACCAATTTTGCTCCCCACGTTTCGTCCCCTCCATGGGGATTCCTTGATTCCCAATTTATCTCTCCATGATTTAGGTCCCCCATGATCAGCAGCTTCGCTCTCATTCTGTGAGCTAGTGTTGCTGCCTTCTGCAGTTCATCTATACATGCCTTGTTGTTGTCATCATACTCCTGCCTGGGTCTTCTACTGTTTGGTGGGGGATTGTAGATTACCAAGATCACAATCTTCCTCCCATCTACTGTCAGAGTTTCATGTATGAAGCTTGTGCACTCATTGGTAACTCGATTTTCCAGGTCAGTGTGTGTGTGTGTGTGTGTGTGTGTGTGTGTGTGTGTGTGTGTGTGTGTGTGTGTGTGTGTGTGTGTGTGTTGTCACGTGGGGGTGGGTGGTCCGGGGCTCTGCTAACACTTAACTGCTAGGGGCTCAAAGGCCCAAATACTCAGCCCCTCCGACTCCCTGGATTCACCGGAGTCTCCTTGGTCACACAAGAGAGGACCAACAATGCCCACCTCCGCAGGTCTTTGCTTCCACCACAAAGGGGTGCCACTGATTCACCCTGGAAGCCCTTCAGTCGAACACGGGGAAATTGCTGTTAACAATTCCGGCCTAGACCCGTGGGGGAGTGAAGGAAGACTCAGGCTTACCTTATAACCATAACCTCCCTGAGTCTTGCCTGCCAGACAAAAAAAGGTTGCAGGAACTCCTTTCCCGCCTGTCTTCTCTATCTTCTTCTTAGCAAGGTCGCCAGCTAGGTTATTATATCTGCACCCCAGCAATGCAGTTCAGTGGGTGTATTATATATTGTTTGTAGCCAGAAATGTATGCTCATAGAGAAATATCATAAATGGAGGCACACTCAAACACAGTAATAAAATGTGTGGATTTACTGATGCAAATTACATGAACACACACACACAATCACAAGTAATACATGAATATGGAATATGGATAATGAGTCTGGAGATCGTCAGCCTCTTCTTCCACGACCTCCAACACTCCTTCAACTGGGCAGGAAGACAGGAGTCTCACACTCTCACAGGAGGGCCTCTTCACCACGTCGGCACCTCTTCTTCACTGTCCTGCCATCCATACACACTATCCTCTCTGACAGTCCTGGACTCAAGCTGCCTTGCAGCCTATTCTACTATTAAAGTAATCAAGTCTTGCTGCCACATACACAAGTAAATATTGTGGCCTAACTAGCCTACTCATACAAGGGGTAATGGGAGGGAAAATGATCTACCTTACATTCCTGGCTCACGACGCCTGTCCCTCGATGGTGTGAGGTTCCCACGCTTCCTTGGGTCGATCCTTGACGATCCAGGACGTTCCACAGGTCCTCAGGTGTCGTGAAGCCTTCGCGTCGTCGCCGTTCCAATCCCTGAGATTCAGCTGCCCCAATCCTGGTTCATCGATGGGCGCTGAGCTAATCACTATTTTCCCCACACTCGCCTCTCCCACAAGGCGTTGCTCCTTGTCCTAGGCACGGTGTCGTCCTTCCAAGATTCTCAGTGGATGTGACCCCAGTCACAGCTAGGCCTGCCCGCCCACCTTCCAGACCTCAACGTCCAGCCAGCGGCGCCGCCCAGCGTCATCGCCGACTATTTTCCAAGTTTGGCACTTCTCTGCTCAATGAACTTGGTTCCTCTTTTGCTTCCCAGAAGCGCAGGGTCTCCAATAACTATGGTGGACTGCGACGGCTAGTTCAATCCACTGAATAAGGCTTGCAGAGCCTCCAATCCTTGAGAGCAGACCGAGGCGCGTCCTGTCGCTTCCAAGGTCAGAACCACTCTGACGTTGGCGCCGCCCGGGGCACTCGGTGACGTCATGGCAGGCCCTGATTGGTCGCCCGCGACCCACGTCGGCCAATCCGCGATCGGCTAATGTCCCTTCCAAAAGGTCATATCTGCCATAGGGGATACTGTTTCATTTTATAACAGGGCGCCAATTTTCCTTTATTTACAACTTATAATATAACTTCCTTCCCTTAACTGGCAGCCGGTCTGGTCGCCACATATATCATTAGACTCCCTGAACCTCAGAGAACCAGTAGGGAGAGCTGATATGACTCTTTAAGCCGGCAAACGAAAGAAATAGGAGAGGGCACCGTAACAGTGTGTGTGTGTGTGTGTTTGTGTGTGTGTGTGTGTGTGTGTGTGTGTGTGTGTGTGTGTGTGTGTGTGTGTGTGTGTGTGTGTGTGTGTGTGTGTGTGTGTGTGTGTGTGTGTCTGTGTGTGTGTGTGTGTGTGTCTGTGTGTGTGTGTGTGTGTGTGTGTGTGTGTGTGTGTGTGTGTGTGTGTGTGTGTGTGTGTGTGTGTGTGTGTGTGTGTGTGTGTGGGATACCCTTGGTAAGCATGAGTGACAAGTAACCTTAGACGATTTAGATGGTCACCAGGGTGGGGTGGTCAAACCCACCCTCTAACTCTGGGCATAATACCAGCAGACTCAACAACACTCCCCCAGCCTCCAGCTGATGCTTGTGGATGCCTCATCTAACCTCACTTTTATCACACATTAACCTACAGTTCCTGTGATATTTAAACTCCTCATCACAGTGGCGTCTCACCAATATAAACTGTATAGGATTTTGTCCCGAAATAGCTATATGCTGACTGGACGGATATGTATGTATGTATATATGTATGTATGTATGTATGTATGTATGTATGTATGTGGGGTGGTTCAAATAGCTTCGGCTATCACCTCATTTTGTCCGGTCGTGTTGGTCAAATGTATGTATGTATGTATGTATGTATGTATGTATGTATGTATGTATGTATGTATGTATGTATGTATGTATGTATGTATGTATGTATGCATGCATGTATGTACTAACCTATTTGCGCTTGTGGGTGTTGATCTCTGGCTCTTTGGTCCCGCCTCTCAACCGTCAATCAACAGGTGTACAGGTTCCTGAGCCTATTGGGCTCTATCATATCAACACTTGAAACTGTGTACGGAGTCAGGCTCTACCACATCACTTCCTAATGCATTCCATTTGACAACCACTCTGACACTAAAAATGTTCTCTCTAATATCTCTGTGGTTCATCTGGGCACTCAGTTTCCACCTGTGTCCCCTAGTGTGTTGCCCCTAGTGTTAAATAGCCTTTCTTTATCTACCCAATCAATTCTTTTGAGAATCTTGAATGTGGTGATCATGTCCCCCCTGACTCTTCTGTCTTCCAGCGACTTGAGGTTTAATTCCCGTAGTCTCTCCTCAAAGTACCTGTAGCTCATGCTTCTCTGCTCGGGTAATAGTCTGGTGGCAAATCTTTGAATCTTTTCCAGTTTTTTCTTATCCTGGACTAGATATGGACTCCACGCTGGGGCTGCATACTCCAGGATTGGCGTATGTATGTACGTATGTATGTATGTTTGTATGCATGCATGTTTGTATGTTGGGATAATGTACGTGTGTAAGTATTCCCAGTCACGTCAAAGACTGCCCGTATCAAAAATATATAAAATCTATCATCCAGTTTAAGAGAAAAACAACAGGATACTACATAATCAACTCCATGTAACCTACCTTACCTCCTAAATGTCAACATATTAGGGCGGTAGTAGACCCCATTCTCATTCTGTGGGCAGTACTGGACCCCATATCCATCCTGTAGGCGGTAGTGAGCCCCATGCATATCCTATAGTTGGTAGTGAACCCCATACAATTCCTACGGGTGGTAGTGGATCCCATACCCATCCTATAGGTGATAATTAATGGGTATGGGGTCCATTACAACCCGTAGTGGTAGTGGACCCCGTATCCCATACATAACTTGTGACTAGTTGTGAAACCTATATCCATCCTGTGGGTGGTTGTGGACCCAATACCTGTTCTGTGGATGATAGTGGGCCCCTTACGAATCCTACATTTGGTAGTGGACCCCATACCAATCCGCTGGGTGGTAATGAACCCCATACCTCTCCTGTGGGTGGTAATTAATGGGTATGGAGTCCACTAACACCCGTAGTGGTAGTGGACCCAATATCCCATACACAACTTGTGACTAGTTGTGAACCCTATATCCACCTTATGTTTGTGGGTGGTTGTGGATCCAATACTTGTTCTGTGGATGATAATGGCCTTCATATCTATACTCTAGTGGTCCTGGACTATATATATATCCTGTGAGTGGTAGTGGACCCTGCATCCATCCTTTGAGCGATAGTGGACCCCCCACATCCAATCTGCGGGCGGTAGTGGATTGATTGTTGCCGCCGGAGGCGGCTAGTTTATTGTGCACCCAATACTCATTCTGTGAGCGGTAGTGCAAAAAGCATTACAGAGGGCACAAAAGGTCTTTATCTTTGGGATGAGGGGATGAGGTCTTTATAGATTATTACATAAACAATTACATCTATCCTTCACACCTTATAGTTACATGTCAGCTAGTTACAGAGAATGTTCCATTTCAAGAGCTATATAATTACAGTAAGTCATTATACATTAATGGTAGGTCTTATTGCTAATACATAATAGTTTGATCAATGGAGATATTACAGTCATAGGGGAGCTTCTGTTTATTATTAGTCTTCACAATACACTACTTGTTTCTTAATCTCATATGTCTCGTTTATCTACTGGAAGCGAAATATGGATACAGTGCAAGGATTTCAGGTATTTTATCCTTGGCAATAAGATAGGTTGCCATATCATACAGCGTAAGCTTAGATTTATCTCTAAATGGCTCAATTTTACTACAATCTCCGGAGCAGTCTCCGTGGTGTAGTGGTAAGACACTCGCCTGGCGTTCCGCAAGCGCTATGTCATGGGTTCGTAACCTGGCCGGGGAGGATTTACTGGGCGCAATTCCTTAACTGTAGCCTCTGTTTAACGCAACAGTAAAATGTGTACTTGGATGAAAAAACGATTCTTCGCGGCAGGGGATCGTATTCCAGGGACCCTTAGGATTAAGGTCTTGCCCGAAACGCTACGCGTACTAGTGGCTGTACAAGAATGTAGCAACTCTTGTATATATCTCAAAAAAAAAAAAATCCAAGATATAGTGATCGAGTGTGTGTCCCTGTCTTTGTCCCACACACTTTACACTTTACTTCATCTAGATCTCTATACAAGCCGAACTGCCAGAGATACTTGTCTTATACCAAGACTTGTAGCCAAGTCTTATACGAGCTGTGACAACATCTGTTAGTCTACTGACTTTGTTACTTCCCCCATACACATGTTTTACTTCACACATTTCATTGTGATAAACAATGGACCTGCTAGTTGCTGTTTGCACTGTTCTACTTTTGTCAAATCCATCCAGGAGTTCTCATCTAATGACACTTTTAAGGGACCTATTTGATAACTCAAGATTCCGTTCAATACTGTCTTTATTTATTGCAGCCTTAGCAAGGGCGTCAACTTTGTTATGTTCCTACAGGCCAATGTGAGAAGGAATCCACAACATTTATATATTTACCCTCTTGCTAAGTATGCTTATATATCTATGTCTAGCTTCCGAGACAAACACGTTATTACTTGATTGCAAACTGTTTATTGCTTATAGTCAGGAAAGGGAGTCGGAAATAATTGGGGCGTGGACGTCGGGCTTTGGCTGCCAGTAGCGGTTTGTCGCTGCTTGGCGATGGTTGCTCATTGATGTGGGGCGCCTGCTGACCGGGGCGGTTAGCAGTATGGCAGCGGCTGGTGGTGGCCGCATCCGCCGTGTAAATACTGTTCATCTGTAGTTCTCTGCGGCGGTGGATTGGGAGCTTGTGGCGGCTGAGCTTCTGGATGCCCTTGACGTGGATGTTAAGGATCTCCTCGGTCTCGAGAAATTTTCTCCCACTCGTGTGGCGGTGACTTTTGCCCCGTCACCTGCATACGAGCAGTTTGCGGGGCGTTGGAACGACCGGACGGCTCTCCTTCCTTATTTGGCTGTTTCAGTGACTGTCTCTGTTTCGAGGGGCCCACTGACCTATGTGAGCGTGCACGGGGTACCAGTTACGTTTCCTGAGGCGGAGCTTTCCTCTGTGTTTGCGAGGTATGGTTCGGTGATGCATCATCGATACAACATTTTGGGTGCCGGGTGGCTGCAGGGTCTCCGCAGGGTACTTGCACGCTGCATATGCGCCTCACGGAGTCCATCCCTTCCAAGGTTATATGCTGTGGTCTTCCATTCCGTGTTTTCTATCCGGTGTAAGCCCGCACGTGCTTCCACTGCGGGGAGGAGGGCCATGATGCTGCCCGGTGTGAGGTTCCTCGCATGGAGACTACTTCTGTGTTCTGTGAGGGAGATTTTTTTTAACCCTGCGTGAGCATGGTACCTCCCTGGCCTGTTCTCGGCATGGGCGTATGCCTGGTGGTGTACCTGCGGCGGTTGTGCCTGGTGTTCCGTCTGTACCTGTGGTGTCTCCTACACCGGCTGCGGTGAAGGACGTGGCTGCCCCTGCTTCGTATCTTCTACTACCGGTGGATGTGGATGTGCATCTCGTTCCTGGTGCTTTGGTGATGGATGGGCGTGGTGGTGGGAGTGTTGTATCAGTGCCTCCCACTGAAGGGGGTTCGTTGTTTGAGGGTGATGGAGGCGTCGTCGATGGTGCCAGCATTCCTGTTGCCTGCGTTGCACGTCCTCCTTCTGCTCCTCCTGGGGGTGCGCACCATGATGGGGCGTTGTCATCCCCTGCTCCTCGCCGGAAGCGCGTTGCGGAGGGGCGCTCACACAGTGGAGAGCCCCCTGGCAAACAAGTTGAGGCTTCATGGGGTTGCGCCTTGGGAGGTGCCCCTCTCCTCCTTCTAATTCTCCTGTGTCTGATGTGGATTCCGGAGGTGATGCAGTGGCGGATGGTGGCAAGATTTCCTCGTCAGTGGTGGACGTCAGTGTTATCTGGTCAGTGGCAGCGGAGTCTCAGCGTGCTTCGCTGGGTGATGCCGGCACTGTTCGCTTCCTGAAGGGTCCAAGGCCCCGCGTTCTGATGGATTCCCCGGCGGTGGGGCGGCGGCAGGTTGAGCCTCGGGTTGCTGACGACGCCTCTGCGGTGGGTGACAATGTGCCCACTGGTGAGCCTGGGGGGAAATGGGGGTCATTGATGGGTTCGATGGTGCCTGCTATTGTTTGCTCGTCTTTGAATGTTCGTGGTCTGAATGATTTGGCGGTCCCGTTGGGCCTTGTGGATGTGCTTAGGGAGGAGCGTGTGGATGTGGCTCTGATCCAGGAGCACAATGTTCAGGATGTGTCTGTTTTGCAAGGGTTGTGTGCTGAGTATCATGTTGTGTTGATCCCACCGAGGACGTTCTTTGGAAGGGGACGCTCATGTTGTTTTCGCAGAGGGCGTTTATTTCCGTGCTCCACGCCGAAAAGGATGAAGAGTGGCAGGTCTTGTTTGTTCGGGCAGAATATTTGGAGGTTGTAATTCCGTTCTTGACGGTGTACACCCATTCTGGGGTGGTGAATCATCAGGACCATGAGCTGTTTTTCGGGAGGGGATTCTGCCATATCCCTCCTATCTGTGGCATGATACCAGGGATTTGATCTTTGGGGATGATTTTAATTGTGTTACGAGTGTGCGGGATTGCTCTAGTACTCACCCGCGGCCGCTTTAATTGAGGTTTTGCATGCGTGTGGGTTTCGCGATGCAGCCGTTTTGTCTGGCGGCTCTTTGGATTATATCTTCGCTGCGCATGCGGCACGTTCTAGGTTAGATAGGTTCTATGTTTCTGGTGGGGAGTGTTCGGTTTTTTACTTTCACACGGTCCCGATGGCCTTCTCGGATCATTATTTGGTGGTGGTCCGGGTTGGTATCCGGAGTCAGGTGCGGGTGGGGCCTGGATGGTGGAAACTAAATTGTTGGTTGTTGCGTTGTCCGCGTATTTGTGCGCAGTTTTGGCCTGGTGGGTTGGAATCGTTGCCCGGAAGGCAGAATTCTCCTCACTGTTCATTTGGTGGGAGTGGTGGAGTGTCGGAGGTTTTTTGGGGTTGTTGCTAAGCGCGAGGCGGCCGGGAGGTTTGGTCTGCTGCGGTTACTTCAGGCACGTTTGTCTTGTTTATATGTGCGGTTGAATGCTGGGGTTGACTGCTTTGGTGCGATTTCTGAGTGTATGGAGCGTATTTGCGATTTACATGCGGTGTTGGCTGATGGTGTTCGGGTGCGTGCTCGTGTGGTAGAGCTTGTGGATGAGGAGAGGCTCTCTCCCTTTCTTTTAGGGAGGGAGAAGGCTGCTCGGGATTCCGTCCTTTTCAAGGGCCTTTGGCGGCCTGATGGGTCTGTGCTTTGTAGCACGGAGGGTGTTCTGCTTACCGCACGGCAGGAGTTGGAGGTGTTCTATGGGGAGGTGAGTGGGGATAGTGTGCTCGTGGAATCCTTTTTGGACGGGGGCTCCCCCAGTTTGTCGGCGGCGGAGTGTGCCCGGTTGGTGCAGGATGTTTCAATGATGGAGCTCCTGGAGGTGGTTCGGTCGTTTCGTTCAGGGAGAATGCCGGGTGCAGATGGCCTGTCCATTGAGTTCTACCTTACCTTTTGGGATGTGTTGGGGGGAGGTTATTTTGAAGGTGGTGCAGGCGTGTCTGCGGTTGGGTGCTCTGCCTGATTCCCTTTGTGACAGAATCGTGCAGCTGCTCACAAAGCCGGGCGATTTGCAGTTGTTTATGAATTGGAGGCCTATTATGCTCCTGAATGTTGACTATAAAAATCTGTCTAAGGTTTTAGCGCGTCGCTGTCACGGTGTCGTTGCGTCGGTGGTCTCTATGGAGCAGTTTTGTGGTGTGTCAGGCCGTGCCCTGATGAATTCCAGTGCTTTATTTCATGACGTGCTTCTCTATGCGTCCGAGTATCGGCTTTCGGCGACTATGATCATCTTGGACTGGTTTCGACCACTCCAAGTTTCGGTCCGATTCGGCCTTCAATCGGGTGTCTTTGGAGTTTGTTTCTGGTGCTATGGAGCTGCTTAGATTTCCGCTGGAGTTTGTGGGTTGGGTCCGTTTGCTGAATGTCCGGAGTCACAGTCGCGTTTGTGTGAATGGATTTTTTTAGTTCCTTTTTTTGGGGGGGCCGTTCCGTTCGCGAGGGGTGTCCCATGTCAATGCTTTTGTATGTGATTTTTCAGGAACCTCTCTTTCGGGCAGGAAAAGCATGCTCCTTGATTGTGCCTCCTCGTCTACCGTCCGGTCTTCGGCTACCCATTTGCAAGTATGCTGACGACGTCGTTCTGTTCGTAGCTCTGGTGGTTTCTGTCGGTGCTGTCTTCGACGTTCTCCTACGGTTTGATTCCGCCACGGGGGCCGTTCTTAATCGGGCGATTGATTGATAGTTGATTGGGATCGGTGTGTGTGGGCTTCCCGCCTTGTGTGGGATAGGTCGTGGTTTCCGGTGGTCTCGTAGATTCGGGTTCTTGGGGTTACTTGGTTTGCCTCCTATGACCACTCCTTGGATGGGAATTGGGTGCTGTTTCTTGGTCGGTTGGGGTTGCGATTGGCCTCTTGTTGCATCGTCTATTGACGTTTTATCAGCGGGGGCTGCTTGTTGCGTGTAAGGTCTTGACGCATGTATGGTATGGGACTCGGTGTTTCCCGTTGGATCGTTGGAAACCCTTGGGTTTGGAGAGTATGGTGTACAGATATGTGTGGTGTGGGCGTTATCAACCGGTGCGCCGTTCAACGTTGGTGTTAGGGGTGAGAAAGGGAGGTGTTGGCATTCCTGACGTATTCACAAAGGCCAAGGACCTCTTTTGGGTCTCGTTGCGTCAGGGGCTGGGTCTCGGGGGGGGGGGGGGGTGTTGAATGCTCTGGGTGTTTTTTTCTGCTTGCTTCGTTTCAGTTATTTGGTTGATTTGGGGTTTGTCAGAAGGTGGCCTTGTTTACCCCCCTGTTTATTCTTGGGCCGTGGGGTTTCTTCGGGAGCTCTGCCGCCATCCTGGGTTTATGTCATTCTCGTGTAAGGCTGTGTATGGGGTGTTGTTGCCCTGGGTGCGGCCTCAAGTGGAGGGCTTATTCCTATGTTGGGATTTGGGTAGTATCTGGTCGCGATTGGGGGGGAAGGTTCTTGGCGCCTCAGCAGCGTGAATTGCTGTTTCGGTTTCTGCATTTGCTGCTGGCGACGAATGATCGGTTGTGTATGCTTGGCTTGCGTGATTCTGAGGTGTGTGTCCACTGTGGCTTCAATGAATTGCAGGTGCATGTATTTTATTTTTGTGTCCGGTTGCAGAGGTTGGTTGCCTTGTTTCGGGATGTCCTGGAGGTGTTTTGTTGTCTGGATTCTCGGGGTGGTGTTTTGCAGTTTTTGTTTTTTGTATTTTCCGGGTTATTCGAGGCGAGTGCGTAATACTTTGTGTTTTTTGATTGGAGATTATGTGTTTTGTGTTTGGGTTGGGAGGTGGGAGGGTTTTGGGGTTACCCAAATTTAAGCCTTTTTACGGGGGTGCATGCGGTTTACCTGGTGGTGGTTGCAGCGCGCTTATCCGGTAGAGTTTGGTCGGTGGTTCACCTGATGCCTATGTTCGTGGGGTTGCCTTTGGTTCAGTGGTTGCCTTGGTGGGCGGGTGATGTTCTCGGTCTTGGGTGGGGTTTGGGGGTTGGTGTGGGTTTGGAGGGGTTGGGAAGGTTTCGGAGTTTGCTTTGACTATGTGCTCCCTTCCCGTTCCTTTGGGCCGCCTTGGCGGGGATTGTGTGTGTTCCTCTTCTAATGTTACTGCTCCTGTGCGTGTGTGGTGTGTTTCAGTGCCTCCGGGTGCTGGTTGCAGTCGTATTCGTGTGGGTGTGTGGATTTGGGGGAGGTTTTAGGCTCCTGCGTGGGACTGGGTTTTCTGCTGTTCTCTTTTCTAATGTTATATTTGTTGCCGTGTTTCGCCTTGGCCTGTGACTCATAACTTTGCGTGCTTGGGTGATGTGTGGTGTGCGGTTGTGGTGTGGGTGGGTATGTGTGTGCTTGTATTATTGTTTAAGGGTGTGTTTTGTGTGTGTGCGTGTATACATACTTTCTTGTCATTTTGTATGTGTTGTATACCTTTGTGGCATGTGTATGGTCCTATGCTCCTTTATTCCTCTGTGTGTGTGATAGGTGTGGTTTTGTGCACGTGGTTCTATATCCACGTCTGTGTCTGTTTTATGTATTTGGTTACAGGTGTGTTTTATGTTCTTTATGTACTTTATGGTTTTATTTATTTTTCATGTGCTTTTCTTTGCTATGTTCTGTGTTGCTACGTATCTATGTACTGTTTAGCCCATTGTTTGCATGTACTGTTTAGCCCATTGTTTGCATGTACTGTTTAGCCCATTGTTTGCATGTACTGTTTAGCCCATTGTTTGCATGTACTGTTTAGCCCATTGTTTCCATGTACTGTTTAGCCCATTGTTTGCATGTACTGTTTAGCCCATTGTTTGCATGTACTGTTTAGCCCATTGTTTGCATGTACTGTTTAGCCCATTGTTTCCATGTACTGTTTAGCCCATTGTTTCCATGTACTGTTTAGCCCATTGTTTTACTGGTCCCCGTGTTGAGGTATCGGGATTGTGCCCTGTATTGTGTTTTTCTTGACTTACTGCTTTTGTTTTGTTTTTGCGGTTACTGTTGCTGTTTACTATTAGTTTTTTTTATTCCTATGTACTGTTCTTTCTTTGGTATACTTGATATGTACTGGCTTTCATTGTGTTTTGTGTTTATTTGTATTTGTTTTATTTATAAAAATAAAAAACAAATAAAAACTTGATTGCAAACTATTTATTGCTTGTAGTAAGGAAACGGAGTCGGAAATAATTAAGCTGTCTACTTCAGTGTTGTCAATAATTTCGAGAGCTACCAGTATTGCTACCAATTGAGCTTGCAATGTGGATGCCCTGTTACTAATTCTTATATTCCTTTGAATTGTGCTGCCATCGGGCTGATGAGCAATAATAGCACTTCTTGCTCTCCCTGTAGCTGTATTGAGTGATCCATCAGTGTATATGGTCTGTGCTATGTTGTTTTCAGCTTGTATATTGTAAATGTGTTCTATGGTGCTAAATTTAGCAGCAAGCTGAGCATGAGGGTTGTTTGTGATTAGTTTCTTGGTGGGGTATGCAGGGGTCAGGATGTCAAAAGGTACTATCTGCCAGGGTGGAAGGAAGTGCTGTACTCTTTCATCTGTATATTCATCGTGCAGTTCCATCATTTTAATATGAGTGGTTGTTCTTTGAATCCATTTAGACTCGCTGGTTCCATTTCGTATGTGTTCTAACAGTTCAACAGACACAATGTTGTTTTTGTTATCACGTAGAAGCTTTAGTCCCATCATAAGATTAATGTCAAATATTCTATCGCGAATACTAAATATAATTATTTCTTTCGGCATGTTGAGAACTTTGGTAGTTATAGGATAGCCAAGTATAATTCTGAGTCCTTCATTTTGCATTTTTACCAGTCTATCAATACTTTTGTCATTTTCTAGGTCTAAAGCTGGTGCATGATAATCTTTCAGAGACCGTATATATGCTAAGTACATCATATTTGCTATACTAATAGCGGTAGTGGACCCCATACCCATCCTGTAGGCGGTAGAAGACCATATACCCAATCATGGAACAATATACATGGGAGATTTTAATGCTAGACATATTACGTTGGGAGACAGTACTAACAACGATAATGGATGCAAATTTATCTAATATATTTATGACAACAGATTAACTGTGTATACCACGGATACCCAAACTTATTTATTGGGAGACAGACTCGATTATGGAATGGGTAGAAACCTTGTGCTAGACAATATGGAATGCTCGTTGGTAAATCACTTGGTAAGTGATCACTATGCAGTTTCTGCTTCTTATGAAGAACAGTGTGATGTACCTCATAGACATCAGAGGCTGAAAACTAATATTCCATATGGCTTGCATAACCACTTTATTAACTGTATTTCAAAATGGTATCAAGATTACACAATGACGAATGTATAAGCCTTCTCCAAAGATTTCATTGATACATTTACTACCTACCACGACACATGGGCGTATTGGGGAACAAGCCGTAAGCCTAGCAGATTTTTTTTTTTTTAAATTCATAGCATGCAAATTAAATACAATAAAAAAACAAGACAAGAACATAGAAAACATAACAACACAAAACAAGAAACCACCGGCCAGAAGGGCCGACAGCATAGTACAACATATTACAAACACGGTAAATGTACAAGAAACATAGCATACACGTAGCCTGTATGGATATGTATGGATTTGGGCCTCGTAGCCTGGTGGATAGCGCGCAGGACTCGTAATTCTGTGGCGCGGGTTCGATTCCCGCACGAGGCAGAAACAAATGGGCAAAGTTTCTTTCACCCTGAATTACCTGTTACCTAGCAGTAAATAGGTACCTGGGTGTTAGTCAGCTGTCACGGGCTGCTTCCTGGGGGTGGAGGCCTGGTCGAGGACCGGGCCGCGGGGACACTGAAAAGCCCCGAAATCATCTCAAGATAACCTCAAGAAAACCTACACCAAGACACAAATACAAAACAATGTCAAACAAGCAAGCACAATAACAGTACAAAACAAAACATCTCAAAACAAATCAAACATCAAGAGTAACAACATAAAACATAACAAGAAAATCACAATATACAACAAACAAAATAAAAATAACCAACAAGTACAACATTTAATGCAAGCAGGAAACACCAGTGCAAATGTACATCACAGAAACAAGACACAAATAAAAACACTCACACCACCACACCAACCGCCTCACAACAAACAAAGGGAGAGGCACAAAATATTACAATAATAACAAACTAGCACTCTATGCAAACAAGAAACAAAACATAGTAACATATACAACAAACAAACAAGCACCGGCCTGAAGGACCCGGAACAAAAACACAACATAAAGGACATCATGAAAATAGATACAAGAAAAACGCACAGCCCACAACAAGCCAAAAATAAAAACAAAAACAAAAAATATTAACAAAAATAAAAATAAAAACAAAAACAAAAAACAACACAATCTAGCAATTCATAAGTAGAACACACATGGCAAAGTAACAACACAAAAGCAAATACAGAAATAAAAACGCCCTCACCAAAACACCTGCCCCGCAACAAATAAGGGAGAGGCACGGGTACAAAATAAAATAGGGTAAACAAAAGACCATAAGGGCACACAACACTACAGTAACATAGAATCAGTTGACATATTTGCCCAGGAACAAGACCCAGGAGAACCGCACATTGAACGCCTCCCAAAGCAGCCACTTCCCCCAAGTGGTCTGACCCTCCACCGGGGACGCCAAGTTATTCAGAACCCCAGCAACAAACACCAGCAAACAGGGAACCCAGACGATGTTACTCCGGAGGCGAGTAACTGCCACCCTACGCCATACACCGGGAACCCGCCCATCTTGAAGGTCCTCCGGTACTTCAGACCGCAAGAACTCGGCAACCACGGCCTCCAGAGCCTCAAGTCGCAACCCCACAAGAGGGAGCTGGTCAGAGGGCACCAGCGGCCACAGGCACATCACCAGACGACTGCAGGGAACCAGGGCGGTGCGCATCCTTACGTAAAGTCACGACCAGGCCACGCCCAGCACCAGCATCCGCACTATCCCTGGCAGCGGAAGCCACCACACCCCACTGCGGAGAGCCCCCTGGCGGGGAAAGAACAGAAGGCACACCCGAGACACAGGCATCAGCACCAGCAGGCACATGAACCTCCGCCACAACCAACTGCTGAGACAACGACGCATCCGGATCCACGCTGTCAACACTCGAAGACCTACAGTCACTGAAGTCCCCAACATCGGCCCAGGCAGTAGACTAACGCCTGGAACGTTTGAGCCCTGGCCGGATATCGTCAGAGCCGAAAGCTGACCCAGAAACACGAGCACCACTAGCCGGATGAACCGACGCCTGATGCAGAACGGCAGCAGCCTCTACCACAGGGGGAACCAGACCACACACAGCAGGAGGCTCTGCAGCCACCCCCAGCACTCAGCACAGTAGGTACCCGGGGTGAGGATGCAGGGCCAGGTTCAGCAGCCGAAGACGAGGAAGCAGACAACGAAGCCTCACAGGGAGTACCAGGAAGCTCCACGGGAGCGGCAGGGCCAGAGACAGGATCAGGAGTAAGATCTGACGGCACCGCAACATCCGGAGGAGGGTCTGCGATAACCGGGGAAACGTCGGGCGATGCTGGGGGAGCCTCAGCAGCGAACGGGACACTCACCTCCTCACCCCTTGAGTCCTCTTCCAGAGGGAGCGGCGGGAAATCCTCCTCATGGAACAAATTCACGGGAGCAACCAGATGAGCAGTACACCTGGCAGCCTGATGCCCCAACAAGCCACACCAGAAATAAGTACGGGGTTGCCGGGCATAAAACACCCGCATGTAGTACCTTAACAGCCGGACAGATGATGGAATGTCCGACCTCAGTCGCATCCCGAGGGTCCGAATGTTGGTCTTCAAACCGAATACCTTCCAGATGACAGCGAGTTCATCCGCACACTGACGACGGAGCCATACCTCTGGAAGAAACGCCGGAGGAGAGTCTCAGGAAATCCATGGGGGCGCCATGGACACTTACATATGTCACAGCACCACTGCAGTCCGAAATGGTCACAGATACGTGGCCGTCCTGCAGCAGCAAAGTACGCCCCTCGTACCTCCGGAGAAAATCACGACACTGCCTCACCCACAAACTTTATAATCACACGGCGAGCAGTGACCAGCTCGACACCGTAGACGTCTTGAACCGGGACCCTGAGCATGTCACTCAAGACCAAGTCCACTAGAGGGTAACCTGCACGGCCGGTCAACTCCAAACCAATGGAGTTCACCCTCACGACAGCTGGAAGATGGCCGCCCATCGTAAAAACGCCACGTCCACCCCCAACAGGAACAGCAGGGAGGATCAGCCTAGCAGAAGTGGAACACACCTACCACCACCCAAGTGGGTCCTTGACCCCATATTTTTTAAAGAACATGAACGAGTAAAGCAGCTTGGAGATACATACAATCGAACCAAAGCACAAGTTGAATTGCATACATTTCTTGTCGCAAATAGAGAGGTGAGAGACATGAGCAACGTTATACGAAATAAACATTGGGAAGAGTTCCTACAAAGTATAAATGAGCAAACAACACCTGTTGAAGTTTGGGAAAAGATACGAAAAATCTCTAGAAGCAACCCAACCAAACCACTGCATCACAGCCCACTAGAAGAAGTAAATATTCTCCTTGATCAATGGGCACTAACATCAAATTACAACTCACTCCCAATTAACATACAGAATAAACTTAATGACACACGTCCCAACAGACATCGAACCATCAATCTTGCCTGTACAGTTAACGACGTGTGGGATCTTACTGATGTAAATGAATGGGAAATAAATCATGCACTAAATTTGGGCAAATCAACTGCTCCTTGAGAGGACAGTATTACCTACAGTTTACTGAGATTAGTCTCATAAGCACCAGGTAATCCACTTTTAGTGTTATACAGAATGCGTTTAAGTGAAGGAGTATTACCTGATGCTTGGACAAAGAGTGTCATTGTTCCTATCTCCAAACCACACACAGATAATGATAGACCCATATCTCTAACATCGTGTGTTTGTAAAGTGCTTACACGCATTGTCCTTAACCGCCTCATGTATCATATACAGGGGCACCTGTCACCCCAACTGTTTGGATTTATGCCTGGGCTCAGACCACAACACTGTTTTGCTGAATGCTTCGATGATATTGAAGCTTCCCCGCAAGCAGTCTTCATCAATCTAGCAGCAGCTCTTGATTCGGCAAACAGGGAAATCATACTAGAACAGCTTGCTGAGCTAGGAATACAAGGAAAATTATTGAAATGGATAAAGGGCTATTTGTTTAATCGAACAGAATATGTTTTATTTAATGGTGTTAAAAGCACAGCATCAAACCCTTTGAACTGAGAACTCCACAAGGAGGGGTCCTCAGCACCTTGTTATTCAACGTTCTAATACATAACCTTATTAAAGCTCTTCCAATTAATAATGAAGACACGGTTATTTGTTATGCTGATGACATATGTTTACAGACTGCCTCCGAGCCTAGAATGCAAGTTCTGCTCGATGCTTTTGCTACTAGAGCTGAGGAATGTGGCCTCCTTATCTCTGTACAGAAAACTTGTGCCCTCAATTCATGTGGTACTCCACCACCCAACTATCATATAGAGAGGCGAGCACTTGAGAACTGCGAGTCTTACAGATACCTTGGTGTCCCCATTAACGACCTTGGGTACCTTTCTTCTCTCAAGAGGAGACTCTGGGAGAGATTAAAGCCCTTGTGGGTCTTTGTTGGTGTTAATCATAGAATTAACGTTAGACATAGCTAGAATGTTCGCTGTATAATTTATACGCTCTGTGATTGACTAAAATGCTCTACATTTCACTTTGAATACAGACAAAGAGCTAAAATCTCTTGAAACCTTGCAAAATGAAGCAATGCGTCTCATCCTTGGGGCTCCAAAGTCCACGAGAATAGTTAATATGAGAGCAGAGTTAAAATTACTTACCATAACTGAGAGAATTTTGTCCATTAGCACAGTTTTCTGTGGGAACGCATTGAGTAGATCTTGACAACACATGAAGTTTCAAGCTTAACTTTCTAATATGCTACACTCATCTGAGGTCTAAAGAAGAACAGCGAAATCTGATTATGCATTTTGGTTCTACAAGGTAGCCAACTCCATCAACATATTAAATATGCACCCAACTCAGTTAATGATTAATCAACCAATTACTCCATGGGAAAACTGGGATCTATCTGTTGGTTTTGTAAATGCATCCAAGAAAGATAGTTTACACTCTACATTATTAAAACTGTTAACACTGAAACGCATCACTGAGAGTACCCATGGTATGGGGTAACGATGTGTATCAGTGCACACCGACGGTTCTATAGAAGCAGGTGGACGATGTTCCGGATGTGCATGTAAAATACTTGAACAATCTTTTCTCGTACATACTGCAATGAAGCGCGTGAATGACTGGGCAAGTACAACTCATATCGAACTTGCAGGCATATACCTTGCCACAGAATTTTTAAAAGACAAAGACAGTGAACCTACATTCTGTGACTTGCAGAGTGCACTCCAGGCTTTGAACGCACATAGTAGTAACACCCAGAAAATAGTGATATTCGAATGAATGTATTAGCTGCTAAGGAAAACAGATTTGAAATTAAATTCCTATGGATACCAACACATATTGTCATCTCAAGGTATGACACTGTTGATATACTTGCAAAGACAGCCTGTAGAAAACCAGTGGTGGAAATTAATATGGGTGTTTCAATAGCAGTGACAAAGAGAACACTTAAACAAATATCTAATGAAAATCTCACCGACCTAACAAATTCAAAAAGACCTGAAAGTTGTAGCTTAAACATTATGATAAATATCCTGAGGAGACATTCACATATGGGACTATTAGAGCAAGAACTCTTCAATGCCCCATGCTCTTCCTGTGGGTGGTAATGGACCCCATACCAATCCTCTGGGCGATAATGAACCCCATACCCATCCTGTGGGCGGAAGTGGACCCCATACACATCCTGTTGGAGGTGGTGACCCAATAGCCATCCTGTAGGCAGTAATAGACCCCCATATCCATCCTGTGGGCGTTAGTGGACCCAATACCCATCCTGTGGGTGATAGTGGACCCCATAGTCATCCTGTGTGCGGTATTGACCCCATACCCATCCTGTGGTTGGTAGTGACCGCAAATCTATCTTGTAGAGAGTAGTGGCCCCAATACCCAACTTACAGGCGGTAGTGGACCTCATACCCATCCAACAGTTGGTAGTGGACCCCATACACATCGTGTGACTAGTTGTGAACCCTATATCCATCATGTGGACGGCTGTGGACCCCAAACCCATCCTGTAGGCAGTAGTGGCCCCGAAACCCAACCTGATCTAGACCCCATGCCCATCCTGTGGATGTTAGTAGATCTCATACCCATCCTGTTGGCAGTAGTGGACCCCAATTGCATCCTGTTGGGGGTAATGGACCCCATATTCATCCTGTGGATGATACTGGTTCCCAAACCCATCCAGTGGGTGGTAGTGGAACCCCATACCTATCCTTTTGGGTGGTAGTGGACCCCATAAACATCGTACATATGACTTGTCTTGGACACTATATCCATCCTTTTTGCAGTATAGTACCCCATAAACATTCCAATGTAACATCGTTTCTGTTGACGTTCCTACAATTCATTATTTTGATATTTTCTTAGCACACACTATTGTATACAATGTTGATTGGCAAAGCACCATTTTTATATGTAATAACTAGCTGTACCCGGCCACGCATTGCTGTGGCTCAGCAACGCACACCTCAACCTTCCCCTGTCTCCCAGTCCTTTCCACCATTCCCCCCTTCACCCGTCCCCCTCGTCCTCCCAACCATTCCCCACTCCCCCGTCCCCTCGTCCTCTCCACCATTTCCCACCTCCCCCGTCCTTTTGTCCTCCTCACAATCACCCGCTCAAGCATCCCCTCGTCCTCCTAAACATTCCCCGCTCCACCGTCCCCTCATCCTCTCCTCCATCCCACACTTCCCTGTCCCCTTGTCCATCCCACTATTTTCCACTCCCTCATTCCCTCGTCATTCCCTCCATTACTCCCTCCCCCAGTCCCTTCGTTCTCTCCACCATCCCCCACTCCCGTCCCCTCGTCCTACCCACCATTCCTCACTCCCTCGTCCAATGCATTCCCAAATGATCTGATGTTACCATCAGAAATTTGAGAACATCAAATGATCTGATGTTCCCATCACTGAAATATAAGAAAAACAGTTAAAAAATGAAAAACATTGAAAAAATTAGTAAAGTAAACTATACTCACGAAATGAATGGTATGGTAAACAACGCAGCTCAGTTCCAACACAATGTTACACAAAATAATTAAACCAAAATGAAAATAAATCAAAGTCAATGAAAATTCAATTTATCAATGAAATCGGAAACATTGAAATGGAATCGTAACATATTTAGTATAGTGTGTGTCAATCTTACATGTGTGTCAATCTTACATGATGGCGCTGTTTTCCCAAAAAAAACTTGTTTTTACCTGTCAGAGGTGTGGCATCTATACTTATACTCACGACATGATCGGTATTGTAAACAACACAGCTCAATTCCAACTCATTATCACACAAAATAATTAAAGAAAAATTAAAATAAATCGAAATCCATGAAAATTCTATTTGTCACACCAATCGCAAACACTGAAATGTAATTGTAGCATATTTAGAACACAGCGTGTATTACTCTTACATGCAACAGATGGCGCTGTTCCTTAAAAAAATCATGTTTTTATCAGTCACAGGTGTGGCATCTATACTTATACCTACGAAATGAACGGTATAGTAAACAACACAGCTCAATTCCAACGCATTATCTCAAAAAATTATTCAATCAAAATGAAAATAAATCGAAATCTATGAAAATTCAATTTATCAATGCAATTGGAAACATTAAAATGGAATTGTAACATATTTAGTATAACGTGTATTGCTATTACATGTAATAGATGCCGCTGTTTAAAAAAAAAACATGTTTTTACCTGTCACAGGTGTGGCATCTATATAGTAGGTACATAAAAGCACGCTTGTATTCGAATGGAACGTTGTGTCAAAATTTCAAAGCAATTGGAGAACCACTATCAGAGATTACAGCACGTATTGTTCTTAAGTCCAACATATGGTGCTGTTTTTTTTTTAAATCATGTTTTTTCCTGTCACAGATGAGGCATGTATATAGTAGATATATAAAAGCATGTGCCTATTCGAATGCAACGTTGTGTCCAAATCTCAAAGCAATCGGTAAAGTGGTTTCGAAGATTTCCCTCATATGAAAAAAAACATGAAAAACACAGTTTTTCAAAATAAAACATGTTTTTTCCCCCGTCACAGATGTGACATCTATGTAGTATGTATATAAAAACCCGCTCGGATGTGAATGGAACATTGTGTAAAAATTTCAAAACAATCGATTAAGAACTTTCGGAGATTAGCAATTTTGAACAGAGGAACATTTACATTTTTATTTATATAGATGTAATAATTAATAGTTCTTATTAAAATTTACTGAGAATTACCAAGATTTCTCAAAACAAAACTACAAACCTTCAATAGGAAGTAGCTGATCCATGATATTCAAATAGTATGGACAATATTATCTAAATTTCCCATCTCAAGTGATACTGAAACATACAATTATCATTAAAATTGAACCCATCACCACTATTCTGATGTCTACGGGGTTGGACGGGTACTATGGAACATACAATGATACGTGAGGAAGAGTTGGTGCCTGGACAAAAATTATAACTGTCAATCTATCACATAGGTACTATACAAATTAGCAGCATATGGACAATAAGCATTTAGTCACATATGTGCTGTGTTATAGCGAGAACGGGTTGACAACTTCTTGTGATTTCAATTTCATATTCTGCGAATAACAGAGTTAGATTCTTACTATAAAATGTGGTTTACAAATGGGTAGAGGGAAGGAAAAAGGTGATGAATGGCACTGAGTACTGCATTCCTTCTCACCAGATTGAAAGCATTTTTGAAATCCAGTTTTATCAGGGCTTTTTCATCTGTAATGTTGGCAATGTAGGCTCTAGCTGCAAGAACTCTTGGGGAATGCCAAAACCAAGCTGTGTTGGCTTCACAGGACAGTGTTCCCCTAGTCGGTGTCACGTGAGCAGAACCCCTATGTGTGCTCGAATCCGTGGTGCACAAAGCAGCTTAATCCTTCCCATCAGGATCAGCAGGCGAGTTCACAGGACTAAGACCCAACCACATCAAACAAATGCTCCACCCTGCACTGGGAGACATTGCACAGGGCCTCCTGGTGGAACTAACTAGATTCTCCAACACATGTCTAGCTGGCAAAATACCAGAGACCATACGGCCTCTCTTTTTTGGCGCTTCACTCTGTGCCCTGAGGAAAAAAGATGGAGGAATTAGACCGATAGCTGTGGGCAATTCACTCCGGCGCCTCGTCGCTAAGGCTGCTACCAGAACACTTAGTCAGGCAGCAGCAGACATACTGAAGCCAAAACGGCTGGGTTTGGCATTCCCCAAGGGTGTGAGGCTGAGGCTTATGCACCTAGAATGGACATTGCCAACATTACGGATGAAAAAGCCCTGGTAAAACTGGACTTCACAAATACTTTCAATCTGGTTAGAAGGGATGCAGTACTCACTGCGGTTCATTGCCTTTTTCCTTCCCTCTACCTGTTTGTAAACTCATATTACAGCAAGAATCAAACTCTGCTATTCGGGGAACATGATATTGAATCACAAGAAGGTGTCCAATAGGGTGACCCCCTTGCTCCTTTTCTTGTGTGGAGCGCCCTGACCAGACGCCGTCAGAGGGAAAGCGCCCTCGATCAGTTAATCTGTGGTAAGCACGATATACACCAGTTCATAGTGATTGCTTGTAGTTGGTCGTGTGCCCAGCGACAGTAGCAATGTTTATTTATAAGTTAGACATGTTTTAATAAGGCAGAAAGCCTGAAATAGGAGAGTGAAGAGGGAGGAGCACGGAGCGACGTCCGTCCCCTCTGAGCTCTGACGGACGACTGAGGGAGCCCGGCTCCTGACGGAGGAAGACCCTCCCAGCGAGTGAGGACCGCCGCCAGGCGAGGTGGAGTATGGACCCGCCCAACGGGGGAGGACCACTCTCACTGTATGTAGAGAACAGATAGAGGTTTGAGGCAAACATATTGTGTGAATATTTTTTGTTTATGTGTTAAAGGGGAACATTTTATTGGAGTGTCGATGGGTTGCAGGTTTGTTCTTTGGGGAAGAAGTTGCTGAGAACTTCGAAGCCAGCAGATGAAGTAGCTGATGAGACTCCAAGGTAGTGAAGCAGAGGACCTCGAGCTGTGAGGAGAAGCAGTGAAGAGGAGTGTCACGTGCTTCTGTAGAGGTGGTGAAGCACCATAGTTGCTCGAGGAAACTTCATGGTGTAGCAGCCAAGAGAGCTGTGGAGGAACCTAGCAGAAGGGTGAAGCACCGTAGTTACTCAAGGAAACTTCATGATAGCAGCCTGGAGAAGCTGCAGAGGATCCTGGTAGTGAAGCCCGGAAGAACCTAAAGATATTAGGGTAGTGAACTTCCAGAGGTGGAAGGGAAGTACTGGTGGATTACTTGTAGGGAGTTGATAGTGTTTGGTTGTCATTAGTGTGCAAGACGCAGTGAGGGGTGAGTGGTTGTTTGCATTCTTATGTCAAGGAGTGTTTTATACTGAAGTTTAGAGTTACAGTCGTAGGCTGGATTACCTACAGATGTATGCGTTCCAGGACTGACAGAGTGATCGATTGATCATTGTTGTGTATCAATGGACATTTATACTGATATATGTTATTGCATTCAAATGCTGATTTTCTATATATATATATATTGTCTTGCTGATGGTGCAACAGTGTATGTAGACTTGATCAACTTGAGGAGGTTGATAGTATCAGGTGGTGAACCAGGAGATAGGATACCACTTGATAAGCTGATAATAGAGTTCTGATGGTGTTGGAGTGCAACCTGATTGTGATATTATAGAGTATAGGATTCATTATTATTATATGTGTGTATGTATCGTGTATGTGCTTTGTCCAGTAAATGTATCCCAATTTGCTGGTGTTTGCCCTTGTCCTAGTGAGGCTTCCCAGGAGGTAGTAAAGAAGGAGAGAGAGAGAGAGAAAGAACCAAGAACCACTGCTGTGGACAGGGTAGGAGGTAATACTAGTAAGTCATAGGGGATTGAGGAGATCATATCTCATAAGGAGAGAGTGGGGAGTCACAGCGGCTCGAGTGGGTGTGTGCACATGACAACGAGGCTAAGTGTTGGAGCCGCATCCCCTAAACGTGTGACGTTGAGCCCCTCTCCAAGAGCCAGAAGCGCCAAGGGTGATCTCCTAGTATAAGCACTCTACCGAGTTGTGGGTTGGGTTGTCCGTAGAGAAGGATCAACGACGACAACACCAACCAACCCACAGTCTATAATACTAGTCATCAAGGAAGTCACCGATAACCTGTCCAGTGAGCTCAACATTAGGTTTTTGGACGATGGTACTATAGCTGGCTCACCAGACTCCCTCTTGGATGACATAAGAATAATTTAGGAGCAAGGAGCAAGTCTAGGCCTCACCCTGAACTTTTCCAAGTGCGAAATAACCTCCACCATCCAGCACATAATAGAGCGAATAAAGGTTGTTTTGCCTGACATTCATATAACCAACCCTGAGGACAGCACACGCTTAGGTGCTCCTGTGGAGGGAATGCCATCGACGAGGTCCATGGTAAGAAGATCACTGACCTGAAGAGGATGAACGAGAAGATTGAAGACATCGATTCGCATGATGCACTTTACCTCATCGCTAGATGCTTGTCCCGCTCAAGCTGACCTACTTTCTTAGATGTTCGCCATCTTTCAATAATATTATATATGAAGAGCACGACAGCTTGCTGAAATCAATGCTAGAAAAAGCCCCTCAACCTTTCTCTCAGCGACTCATAGTGGAAACAGGCCTCCCTCCCTGTCAGACTCGAGGGCCTTGGCATGCGCACAGCAACACAAAATGCTATACCAGCGTTCCTGTCCTTTTCAGTGGCATTTGACAAACTTGGTGAAGGAAATCCTACCTGAGTACCTAGTTCAACGGGCAGGGCTACATGATCCCAGCTTCACAGACTGCATCACCAAATAGGTCTCTCTCGCAGGAGCAGCACCCCAACCACTACTTTCTGAAGCCCATAAGCAATCCAGCTGGGATCGCCTCATTGCTGACCAAGAAGCTGAGACTTTGCTAGAAGCTGCAACAACACCACATGACACTGTAGAGCTGTAGCAGCTCCCCATGCAAGTGACTTCCTATTAGCAACACCAATGTCAACAACTGGCACCTGTCTCACACCGCAGGCCCTTCGAATTGCTGTGGCTCTCCGCCTTGCTGCCCCAATCCACACCGAATACAGGTGTATTTGCAGTGAGGCAGCGACCGACAGGTATGAACGGCATGGTCTTCTCTGCTAAAGGACAGGAGGATGGCATGCAAGACACAACGAAGTTAACGACATTATTAAGAGAAGCCTTACCACGGCCGGTTGTCCATGAGAGAGAGAGAGCCCCGTTACCTAATGTCTCCCGCAACTCTGATGATCCTGTCGATCCCATGACGGGATGTCGATCCCGTCTGCCTGTGATGAGCCTGTCGATCCCATGATAGCCTTTGATGATCCCAGACGGGAACACGGTGAAACCCCCTGGAAGAATGGTAGACAGTTGGAGTGAAATTACACTTGCGTTTCAACTTTAGCCAACATCTATATTGACTTCAGTGCTGCACAGGCAGGAAGAACTGCCAATCATAGGGAAGCAGCCAAGTAACATAAATACAGAGACCTTGATCAACACTAAAATTTTGTCCTCATTACCTCAGACACTTGGTGCCTGGGGTAAAAGTGCTGCGAGTTTTTTTAAGGAGTTGGGATCCAAGCTAATTCAAACCACTAGAGATCCTAGAGCTGCCAGTTTTCTCTTTCAGCGACTTAGAGTGGCGATCCAGAGAGGAAATGCTTACTGCATCCATGGTTCCTGCCCGCTATCTGAGAAGCTGGAGGAGCTCTGCAACTTGTGACAAGTAGTCTTGTTCCTTGCATGTAACCAATGTTGTAACCCTTTTTGTGCAATGAAATTTTAAAATAAAGTTAGATATATATACACACATACTAAAAGAATAGGGGTGGTAGGAGAAGAAAATATCAAAGTGTTCAGTGAGGATCCACAAGGTCTTCTCTGAGTAATCTTTATTTTCTTCTCCGAGGCTATGGGTCCCCTACACTTGCATCAGAGGTGGTACCCCTTCTAGGCATAGAGCTCTTATATATAAATATAAGAGCTGCATCATCATCTATATATATATATATATATATATATATATATATATATATATATATATATATATATATATATATATATATATATATATATATATATATATATATATATATATATATATATATATATATATATAGATGATGATGCAGCTCTTATATATATATATATATATATATATATATATATATATATATATATATATATATATATATATATATATATATATATATATATATATATAAGGATATTTTTTTATTAATATTTGATTGTAATAATATTAAATTGTTTATGTTTAGGAGTACATCTATACTCGTAGTTTGTTTTGTTTAGGAATGTTTATATTATATTCGAAATTTTGGAATTTGGTTTTATATGATAGGATGCAATTAGTTGTCATGAGAAGTAAATGAAGAATTCATTGTGGCTTTTGCAGGAAGTGGATCTTGCTGTTGGCCCCTTCATTATAAGTGCAGACCGAGCAGATGTGGTTGACTTCACAGAGACAGTATTCATTGACTACTCTAGGATTATGGGTGCTCGAGGTCAGGCGGAGGTGGACCCGTGGGGCTTCCTGTTCCCTCTAGAGCCGCTTGTGTGGGCGGCCATCTTGGCCACCCTGCTGGTGCTGTCTTTCGTGGTGTTTCTAATGTCTTACTGCCTCTCTGGCAACATGAGTGCTCAAGGGAACTGGTTGTTGGTTACCCTCGACTTTATACGGATGTTGTTACTGCAAGGTTAGTACGGTTAGACCACACACTAACTAAAATCATTCAACCTTTAAAACCCATATTTTAATATTATATTTGATCGGAGAGTAACACATGTAAATAAAAAGTTACAGTAAATATAGAGAAAATGTAAGTAAGTGATAAATATTTCATTATCAGGAATCCAAGACAAGACTAAATATAATGAACCGCATGAAACTGAATAGTATTTCTGAACCTGAAAAGATTTTTCATGAAAAATATTATATGCTACAACTTTGATTCTAGATATCATGGGTCCCGCGGACTGGTGGTGGGAGCGGGTGGTGATGGTGGTGTGGGGGCTGGTGACGGTGGTGTTGACACAGAGCTACGCCGGCAACCTCATGGCTCTCCTGGCTGTCAGACACATCTCTCAGCCATACCAATCCCGACAGCAAGTCCTGGACGACCCGTCTGTTACCATAATATGGTTGAAAGGTTCTGCTATTGAAGATATTTTACATGTAGGTAATTGAATATATATATATATATATATATATATATATATATATATATATATATATATATATATATATAATATATATATAATATATATATATAAATATATATGTATATATAATATATATATATAATATATATATATATATATAATATATATATATATATATAAATATATATATATATATATATATATATATATATATATATATATATATATATATATATACATATACTACATATATATATATAATATATGTATATATATATTATGTATATGGGTATGTATAAATATACATCCAAGCTTACCACCAAGTGCCGTCGGGATGTTGGGGATTTTAGATTAGATTAGCAAGGAGAAGTTCCAGAGATAATATAGGGGATAATTAACAGGCACCAATAGAAGAGTTACAGATTACCAGTGGGGATGTAAGGAAGCTCTTACTTGAGTTCGATGTGACAAAGGCTATAAGGCCCAGACGGAATCTCCCCTTAGATCCTAAAGGAGCAGAAGCACTGTATCTACCACTCTCCATAGTGTATAGCAAATCACTGGTAACAGGGAAATTTTAAAAAAAACTGGAAGACGGCTAATGTAGTCCCGATATACAAGAAGGGGGGGGGATAGACAGGAGGCACTGAAATACAGGCCAGTGTCTTTAACTAGCATACCATGCAAGTTGATGGAGAGGATTTAACTATAATAGCTAGTGGAACATCTGGAATGAACGACCTTTGTAACACAATTTCAACATGGGTTCAGGGATGGAAAGTCCTGCCTCACAGGACTTTCCAGCCCTGATTAGTTGAATTCTACGACCATGCAACAAAAATCAGGCAAGAAAGAGAGTGGGTTATCTTGAGATGATTTCGAGTCTTAGCGTCCCCGCAGCCTGGGCCTCGACCAGGCCTCCTTTTTGTTACACACTCCCAGGAAGTATCCCGTAGCAGCTGACTAAATCCTAGGTACTTATTTACTGCTAGGTAAGTGAGGAGGATTAAGACAGAGGACGATAGTACAAGGCTACAAGATGATCTAGACAAACTGAATGAATGGGCCAACAAATGGCTACTAAAGTTCAGTCCTAGTAAACGTAAGGTAATGAAACTAGGCGGGAGAAACAGGCCGCCAGATTCAGGATACCGAATGGGAAATGAAGTACGTAATGAAACGGACAGAGAAAGTTCTAAGAGTTGACATCACAACAAACCTCTCTCCTGAAGCCTACATAAAAACTATAACATCTGCGGCATATGCAAGGCTGGCTAACATCAGAACTGCCTTCAGGAACCTGTGTAAGGAATCATTTAGAACCTTGTATACCACATATATATAAGACCAATCCTGGAGAATGCGGCCCCAGCATGGAACCCGCACCTTGTCAAATACAAGACGAAGGTGGAAAAAGTTCAGTGGTAAGCATCTATGTAGGATATAGCCCAGTATGCCCAGGATTCAGTTGATCAGGTGATTGACAATTGAGAGGCGCAATCAAAGAGCCAGATATCAACCCCCGCAAGCACAACTAGGTGTGTAACACTAGGTGGGTACCCACACACACACACACACGCACACTCTCTCCCTCCCTCCCTCTCTCTCTCCCTCTCTCTCTCCCTCCCTCTCTCCCTCCCTCCCCCTCTCCCTCCCTCTCTTTCCTTCCCCCTCCCTCTTTGCCCACACACACACACACACACCTCACCCGCTCTCTCCCTCACCCGCTCTCTCCCTCACCCGCTCTCTCCCTCACCCACTCTCTCCCTCTCCCTCTCCTCTCTCTCCCTCCCGCCTCTCTCTCCATCTCCTCCCCCCCCCCCTCCCCTTCTACTTTCTTCTCACTTCAGTGGAAGGGTCGGATCCCCCCCACCCACCCATTTATCTCTCCCTTTATCACTCCCTTTCTCTCTCTCTTTCTCTCTCTCTTCCTCTCTCTCTCTCTCTCCCTCCCCCATCCCAACAGGGTCAAGCATGGCAGCCAGAGGTCCCAGGGGAACAGGAAAGAGCCAAGGTGACGAGATGAAGGAAATGTTCGCCCAGTTTCTGGAGGACATCAAGAGTGAGATGCAAGAAATGATGCAGGAAATGAAGAACGAAATAAGCAACCTGAAAAGAGAGCTGACAGCAGCAAAGGAGGAGATTAGAGCCCTCAAAGAAAATGGTATCGAGGCTGAAAATCAGAAAACCACCCAGGGAGAAGGTGGTAATAGTTTTCTGGATGAGAATGCCACAATAAAAGCAACATTTGCGGAAATACTAAAAAAAAATAACTCTGAAGTAATGACTGCAGTGATGGAGGTGGCCATGAAAGCAGCCACCTCGCAGGAGGCGGCACGCTCCACTAGCCAACTGCTGGAAAGGAACAGATCAGTGGTTGCTGTGGGTATTAAGGAGCAGGAAGGATCTAATAGGACAGAGTGGAGTGACAAGGACAAAGCAGCAGTGAATGAAGTACTAAAGGCACTAGACATGGAAGGGGCTGAGCATAGCATTGAGAAGGTTTTCAGGCTAGGCCGGTACAACAAAGACCGAGACCGAATGATAAAGATAGTGTTTGCAAACGAGAACACAAAGGAGAAGATCCTATCAAGGAAGAGCTCCCTGAAAAACGTGGGAAAATTAAAAAATGTATTCCTCCAGAGAGACATGACAAGGGAGGAGAGAGCCGTGGCGGCAGAAGCAAGGAAGAGGCGCAGGGCGAGAGGGGAAAACCAGGAAGTCACAGCTCCCAACCCAACATCCCCAGAGGCGAGGGGGGGAACCCACAACCAGCTACCCAGTAACACCAGAAGGGAGGACAACCCCGCCTCCCTCCACTGCATAGAAAAACCCCCTACCCCAAACCCTCCCTGCCCCCACTCAAATGTTCAGCAAAATCTCCCTCCCCCCACACCCAATCCCCACCCTTCTACCCTCCCCTCCTCCCGAGTCCTCCCTCCCCCCCTTTCCTTCCCGTCCTCCCTCCCCTTTCACCCCATACCCTCCCTGTCCCTCCCCCTTCACTGGATCCCCCGCCCCTCATCCCAGTATCCTCTGAGACCCTGTTATCCACCTCACAGGTTCTCACACCCATGGAGCAGCCTCCCCCACCAGCAGAACACTCACCAAGGAGGCGATTTGAGAAGGGGCAGAAGAAAGTGAGCCTCAAAGCGATGTACACAAACATAGATGGAATTACAAATAAAGCAAATGAGCTTGGAGAACTGGTACTAGAGGAAAACCCAGACATAATAGCCCTCACAGAAACAAAGATCACGAAAACGATAACAAATGCAGTGTTCCCACAGGACTATTATGTTATGAGGAAAGAGAGGGAAGGAAGAGGTGGGGGTGGTGTAGCTCTGCTGGTAAGACAAGGCTGGGATTTTGAGGAGATGGATATTCAGGGCTGCGAAGGTTTCAGTGACTACATAGCAGGTACTGTAACAAATGGAGGGAAAAAAATTATAGTCGCAGTCATATATAATCCACCACCAAATGACAGAAGACCTAGACAGGAATATGATAGAAACAACATGGCCACCATTAACATAATAGAAAGAGCAGCTTCTGTTGCTAGCAGGAATGGATCTGGACTACTAATTATGGGAGACTTCAACCATGGGAAGATAGATTGGAAGAACAGAGACCTGCATGGAGGACCAGAAACATGGAGAGCTAAGCTGCTGGACGTGGCAACAAGAAACTTTCTAAGCCAGCACACCAAAGAACCAACAAGAATGAGAGGAGAAGATGAACCAGCAATGCTTGATTTGATATTTACCCTAAATGAATGGGATATAAGGGAAGTTAAGATGGAAGCGCCCTTGGGAATGAGTGACCACAGTGTATTGAACTTTGAGTACCTGGTAGAGCTAGGACTTATCTCCCCCCAAAAAGAACTAGGAATCAAAAGGCTGGCATACCGAAAGGGGAATTACGAACAGATGAGAAGTTTCCTAAGTGAAATACCTTGGGACACAGACCTCAGAGACAAGTCTGTACAGGGTATGATGGACTATGTTACCCAAAAGTGTCAGGAGGCAGTAAACAGGTTCATCCCGGCCCAAAGGGAAAAATCCGAGAAGCAACAGAAGAATCCATGGTATAATAGGGCATGTATGGAAGCGAAGAAACTGAACAAAAAGGCGTGGAGGAACTTCCGGAATAACAGAACACCAGAAAGCAGAGAGAGATACCAGAGAACCAGGAATGAGTACGTCAGGGTGAGAAGAGAAGCAGAGAAAAATTTTGAAAATGATATAGCAAACAAAGCCAAGACCGAACCAAAGCTACTCCACAGTCACATCAGAAGGAAAACAACAGTGAAAGAACAGGTATTGAAACTTAGAACAGGCGAGGACAGGTATACAGAGAATGACAGAGAGGTGTGTGAGGAACTCAACAAGAGGTTCCAGGAGGTCTTCACAATAGAACAGGGTGAGGTCACTGTGCTAGGAGAAAGGGAGGTAAACCAAGCGGCCTTGGAGGAGTTCGAAATTACGAGAGAGGAGGTCAAGAGACACCTGCTGGATCTGGATGTTAGAAAGGCTGTTGGTCCAGATGGGATCTCACCATGGGTACTGAAAGAGTGTGCAGAGGCACTTTGCCTGCCACTCTCCATAGTGTATAGTAAGTCACTAGAGACGGGAGACCTACCAGAAATATGGAAGACGGCGAATGTGGTCCCAATATACAAAAAGGGCGACAGACAAGAGGCACTGAACTACAGGCCAGTGTCCTTGACTTGTATACCATGCAAGGTGATGGAGAAGATCGTGAGAAAAAACCTGGTAACACATCTGGAGAGAAGGGACTTCGTGACAAATCGCCAACATGGATTCAGGGAGGGTAAATCTTGCCTTACAGGCTTGATAGAATTCTACGATCAGGTGACACAGATTAAGCAAGAAAGAGAGGGCTGGGCGGACTGCATTTTCTTGGATTGTCGGAAAGCCTTTGACACAGTACCGCATAAGAGGCTGGTACATAAGCTGGAGAGACAGGCAGGTGTAGCTGGTAAGGTGCTCCAGTGGATAAGGGAGTATCTAAGCAATAGGAAGCAGAGAGTTACGGTGAGGGGTGAGACCTCCGATTGGCGTGAAGTCACTAGTGGAGTCCCACAGGGCTCTGTACTCGGTCCTATCTTGTTTCTGATATATGTAAATGATCTCCCGGAGGGTATCGATTCATTTCTCTCAATGTTTGCGGACGATGCTAAAATTATGAGAAGGATTAAAACAGACGAGGACTGTTTGAGGCTTCAAGAAGACCTAGACAAGCTGAAGGAATGGTCGAACAAATGGTTGTTAGAGTTTAACCCAACCAAATGTAATGTAATGAAGATAGGTGTAGGGAGCAGGAGGCCAGATACAAGGTATCATCTGGGAGAGGAAATTCTTCAGGAGTCAGAGAAGGAAAAAGACTTGGGGGTTGATATCACGCCAGACCTGTCTCCTGCAGCACATATCAAGCGGATAACATCAGCGGCATATGCCAGGCTGGCCAACATACGAACGGCATTCAGAAACTTGTGTAAAGAATCATTCAGAACTTTGTATACCACATATGTCAGGCCAATCCTGGAGTATGCAGCCCCAGCATGGAGTCCATATCTAGTCAAGGATAAGACTAAACTGGAAAAGGTTCAAAGGTTTGCCACCAGACTAGTACCCGAGCTGAGAGGTATGAGCTACGAGGAGAGACTACGGGAATTAAACCTCACTTCGCTGGAAGACAGAAGAGTTAGGGGGGACATGATCACCACATTCAAGATTCTGAAGGGGATTGATAAGGTAGATAAAGACAGTCTATTTAACACAAGGGGAACACGCACAAGGGGACACAGGTGGAAACTGAGTGCCCAAATGAGCCACAGAGATATTAGAAAGAACTTTTTTAGTGTCAGAGTGGTTGACAAATGGAATGCATTAGGAAGTGATGTGGTGGAGGCTGACTCCATACACAGTTTCAAGTGTAGATATGACAGAGCCCGATAGGCTCATGAATCTGAACACCTGTTGATTGACGGTTGAGAGGCGGGACCAAAGAGCCAGAGCTCAACCCCCGCAAACACAACTAGGTGAGTACAACTAGGTGAGTACACACACACACACACACACACACACACACACACACACACACACACACACACACACACACACACACACACACACACACACACACACACATACACACACACACACACACACACACACACACACACGCACAGTAGTAGGCTGTGTGCGGGGAGGCACACGTGTTAGTGGGGTCCGCGAATATATGTCAAATAGTCAGAACATTGCAATGATATGGAGGCTAGATCTTAGTATTTGGTCTCACGCAGTGAACAACAAGCAGGGTGCAACGTGCCATGGTAACCTCGCAAACGATAGAACAACTGGAGTAAAGAAACCAATTTGGAGTGGCAACACAACGCTGGACGAGAGGAGACCCGCCGTGAAACTCGCCTAGCTGTGCTTGTGGGAGGTAAGTGCTTGTGGAGACTGTCAAATGCCTCTCTGACGTCTACAACATTGTGCAAGGTTAATAAAATATATCGTAATCACTAATGCATTCTCATTCAATAATAGGATATAATAGTAATCTGGTTAGAGAAAGAGGCATTTAAAGAACCTCACTCAGTGACCTCACTTGGGAATTGAACACTGTGTTCAGAAAATCCAGACATAATAGCACTCACAGAAACAAAGCTAACGAAAGCCACAACAACTGCAGTGTTTCCACAGGACTACTATGTAATGAGAAAAGTGAGAGAAGGGAGAGGAGGAGGTAGGGTACCTTTGCTGATAAGAAAAGGCTGGAGTTTTGAAGAAAAGTGTATTCAGGACTGAAGATTTCAGTGACTACAAATCAGATACCATAGCAATTAGTGGACCAAAAATTATAGTAGTAGTCATATATAACCCCCACCAAACGACAGAAGATCCAGTCAGGAATATGACAGAAACAACATGGCCACCATTAATATAATTGAGAGAGCAGCTTCTGTAGCTAGCAGGAACGGATCCAATGTTGTGAGTGATGGAGGTGATGTGAGTAGTGGAGGCGAGGTGATGTGAGTGGTGGAAGCGAAGTGATGTGAGTAGTGGAGGCGAGGTGATGTGAGTGGTGGAAGCGAAGTGATTGGAGTATTGGAGGCGAGGTGATGTGAGTGGTGGAGGCGAGGTGATGTGAGTAGTGGAGGCGAGGTGATGTGAGTGGTGGAGGCGAGGTGATGTGAGTAGTGGAGGCGAGGTGATGTGAGTAGTGGAGGCGAAGTGATTGGAGTATTGGAGGCGAGGTGATGTGAGTGGTGGAAGCGAAGTGATGTGAGTAGTGGAGGCGAGGTGATGTGAGTGGTGGAGGCGAGGTGATGTGAGTAGTGGAGGCGAGGTGATGTGAGTAGTGGAGGCGAAGTGATTGGAGGCGAGGTGATATGAGTAGTGGAAGCAAGGTGATGTGAGTGGTGGAGGCGAGGTGATGTAAGTGGTGGAGGCGAGGTGATGTGAGAAGTGGACGCGAGATGATGTGAGTATTGGTGGCGAAGTGATGTTAGTGGTGGAGGCGAGGTGATGTGAATGGTGGAGGCGAAGTGATGAGAGTGGTGGAGGCGAGGTGATGTGAGTGGTGGAGGCGAGGTGATGTGAGTGGTGGAGGCGAGGTGATGTGAGTAGTGCAGGCGAAGTGATGTTAGTGGGGGGAGGCGATGTGATCTGAGTGGTGGAGGCGAGGTGATGTGAGTGGGGGAGGCGAAGTGATGTTAGTTGTGGAGGAGAGGAGAGATGTTAGTGGTGGAAGCGAGGTGATGTGAGTTTTGGAGGCTACGTGATGTGAGTGGTGGAGGCGAGGTGAAATGAGTAGTAGGGGCGAGGTGATGTGAGTTGTGGAGGCTAGGTGATGTGAGTGGTGGAGGCGATGTGATCTGAGTGGTGGAGGCGAGGTGATGTGAATGGTGGAGGCTATGTGATGTGAGTGGTTGCGGCGAGGTATTGTGAGTAGTGGAGGCGAGGTGATGTGAGTGGTGGAAGCGAGTCGATGAGAGTGGGGGAGGCGAGGTGATGTGAGTTTTGGAGGCTACGTGATGTGAGTGGTGGAGGCGATGTGATGTGAGTTTTAGAGACGAGGTGATAAAGTAATGGAGGCGAGGAGATGTGAGTAGTGGGAGCGAGGTGATGTGAGTATTGGTTGCGAGATGATGTGAGTGGTATAGGCGAGGGGATGTGAGTGGTGGAGGCGAGGTGATGTGAGTGGTGGAGGCGAGGTGATGTGAGTGGTGGAGGGGAGGTGATATGAGTGATGTTCTAGAATTCAAGTTGTACGACGGTTGGGATATAGCTAATCACACTCAAGTAAACCTCTGACGTCTTTCTCCATAGAGTACTAGTTGTTCTACCGAGCAGTCAGTATTCTCACAGACCTTAGTTAGGTGGGACCTCGGCAGTCCAGATATTCAACTTGTTACCTTTCTCAATAAACTGCTGAAGTCATCAATCGTGTATGCTCTACTACACAGTAAGAACGACTATACGTCAAGAAGGTAACTAATACTGGTAGCCGCTGTGGGATCCAGAATTAATTTTCTGGGAAACGAAAGTCCAAGTACGCAGATCGCCATGTGTTCCAGCTCTCACCGCCATAAGCCGCCATCCTGCCACCCATGCCTCATCTATTGTGCCAGTCCGGGGTCCTACCATCAGCCACTACTCTAGGTCGACGATTTCAGAAGTAAGGCGCAATATTTACAAGTGAGAACGAACTTTCATCAGGGAGGGGAGAGTAATTCGCCGCCAGCAATTTTTTAATTTCTCTCGCTATCTTGAAACCTGTGCCACCACCACAATCATCACCCAAGCCGACAGCATCAAATCTTGTGAGTGTTCAAGCTACTGCAATCGTTGCCAGTCATCGTCGCAAGTATCAACTTATCATCGTGTGTGTTGTACAGATATTTGAGAATATTTGGTGGACTGCAAACATCTGGCTAGTGTTGCCACCAGCTCACACACACCTCGCCACCTCTCATCATCGCCACAGCCCCCTGCTATATCACTCTGGTGTGAACTCCTGCCTAGCAAATCGTGTTTCCTCTACCGCCATCGACACAATATCGTCGTCTCAGCGTTTATCGTCGCGCTCCCAACATCAATTCCAGTGTGGGGTTGCACCAGAGCTTTGCGTACTACCGCTTGGAGCGCTGCCTGCCGCCGCACCAATTGTAAACAAACCGTGCATGTGCCTCTTCACATGCCTTGTCGCCGTTTTTCGTGTTGGCCAGTGTTTGATTGCAAATCCTGCAGCAATGAGCTAAGTAATTAAGAGCTAAGACTTCGTGTGCTATGTTTTAAAGAGGTTTAACGTAAATATATCCACAATATATCTCATAGCAATATGGAAGTCTCATAGCAATATGGAAGTTGTAGTGAAGGACCTGGTGACTCTAGTGGGAGCCCTGAGGACAGAGTTGGACTCTCTGCGGGAGGAGGTGCGTCAGCTTAAAAAACAACGAGAAGTAACGAAGGAGGAGACCAGCAGTAAAGGGACCTCGTCTTGGAGAGTTGCGAAAGACAGGGGCCTTAAGAAGACTTTGATAAAGCCGCCTTCAAACGCCATAGCAACTTCAAATTCATTTGACGTTTTGGAGGACGAGTGCTGTGGAGAGACTGTGGATCGCGCAAAAGGGAAAGCAACGAAGAGAAAGGAAGCGCAGGCCCCTCAGAAAGTAAAGGAAGTACCTAAGCAAACATTAGTTGTGGGAGATTCCCAGATAAGGTATTTGGATAGAACGTTTTGTGCTAGAGATAGGGGGAACAGGTTAAGGGTTTGCTATCCCGGAGCTGGCATTGGTGATATTATAAACAACATGAATGATATTATGGCTGGTAATGGGAACAATCCCATTATTTGCATTAGCGTGGGAGGAAATGATGTTGGTCGAGTCAGGAGTGAGGAACTGATTCAGAGGTATAAAACAGCCATAGAGTTAGTTAGGAGCAAGGGAGGAATCCCGATCATATGTGGCATTCTTCCAAGAAAGGGAGTGGGAAATGAATGGATATCGAGGGCACTTGGTGTCAATTGCCGGCTGGAAAGATATTGCAAATCAAATGCAATATCTTTCATAGACAACTGGGAACACTTCTATGGAAGAAATGAAATGTATGCTCGTGATGGGGTGCATCTATCGAGAGCTGGGGTTGTTGCTGTTGCGAACTCGCTAGAAGAAGTGGTTAGAGGGGTTTGTTTGGGTTTAAACTGTTAGTAGATAGAGGTATGGGAATTGATTTGGAGGAAGGAGGTAATAAAAGTATGTGTTTGTGGGAGAAAGGAATTGGCAAAACGATCAGGGAAAGAGAAGGTCCGCAAAATAACAATTCACTTAGGGTATATTACACTAACAGTAGAAGTCTAAGAAATAAAATTAACGAATTAAATGCTCTTGTCTGCACAGAAAAAATAGATATTATTGCACTTACCGAAACGTGGATGAATGTAGAAAATAGAGAACTATTAGCTGAATATCAAATATATGGATTTAAACTATTTCACACAGATAGATATATTAGACGAGGAGGTGGAGTAGCCATATATGTTAGGGACAATTTGAAATGTAGTCTCAAAGAGGGAATCAAAACAGAGCCACACACAGAAACTATTTGGATTGAATTAAACGAAAAAGCTAATAATATTATAATAGGAGTAATATATAGGCCACCAAATTTAGACAGAATGGAAGCAAAGCATCTATGGGATGAAATATCTAGAGCATCTAGATCTAACAGTATTTATGTCATGGGTGACTTTAATTTTAGCGGAATAAACTGGTTGAACAAAACAGGGAATAGTGAAGCAGAAGATTTTCTAGAATTAATTGACGATTGCTTTCTTACGCAACACATTAAGGAACCAACACGGGAAAATAATATTTTAGATTTAGTGTTAACTAACAGGGAAACGCAAATTAATGACATCGAAATAGGGAGTGAGCTAGGGAGCAGTGATCACAAAGAAATCAGATTTAGCATAGAATGGAATAGACCAGTAGGAGAAAATTCTGTTAAAGTGCCAGATTTTCGAAAAGCTGATTTTAATAGCCTAAGAAATTTTTTGGGTCAAATTGATTGGAAAGGCTTGGGTATGGGGTGTGGGCCGGTCTTGGAGCGAGACATGAACCCAGCGATAGGTGACTTAAATGGGGATTTCGATGTGGATTCAATATATAACTTATTTAAGAATATTCTAAACAAAGCACAGGAACGTAGTATACCATACAAATTGAATAGATCGTATACTAATGACCCAAAGTGGATAACAAAGAATTTGAAGAACCTTATAGGTAAAAAGAGAGCTTGGTACAAAAGGATTAAAAATGGGGAGGTCACTTTAGAACAGGAATTCGTACAACTGGTTAGAAATGTTAAAAAAGAGATAAGGAAAGCAAAAAGAAACTATGAAGTTCGCATAGCAGGGCAAGCAAAGACAAATCCTAAAGGGTTTTTTCAGTTATATCGTACTAAGACTAGGGAAAGGATAGGTCCATTAAAAACTGAGACAGGTCAAATAACAGATAGAGATGAAGAGATGAGTAGTATTTTTAATAAATATTTTGTATCTGTATTTACTAAAGAGGAACTTAACAATATGCCTTCAGCCGAACAAGTCTATGTGGGTGGGGACGAGGACAGGTTGACGAGTTTAGCAGTTACCAGGGAGGATGTTCTTAAACAAATAGTAAAACTCAAACCAAACAAATCCCCAGGGCCGGATGAAGTGTTTGCTAGGGTGCTTAAAGAATGCAAAGAGGAGCTTTGTGACCCACTGTCAACCATATTTAATAAATCAATAGAGTCAGGCAGAGTGCCAGAGTTTTGGAAAGTTGCTAATGTGATACCAGTTTTTAAGAAAGGAGATAGATCACTTGCGTCTAACTATCGACCAATTAGCCTAACGTCTATTGTGGGAAAGTTACTCGAATCTATAATAGCAAATAAAATTCGTCTTCATCTTGAAAAACATAAATTAATAATTGAGTCGCAACATGGTTTTATAAATGGCCGTTCATGTTTAACAAATTTGTTATCTTTTTATTCTAGCATTGTTGAGGCAGTTGATAGTGGTAAGGATTGCGATGTTGTATACCTTGACTTTAGCAAAGCTTTTGATACAGTGCCACATGAAAGACTGATTAAAAAAATAGTCTCATGGTATTGGGGGTGCTATATTAAGCTGGATTAGGGCATGGCTATACCAAAGGAAACAGAGAGTTAGTATAAATGGAATCAAGTCAGAGTGGGAAAATGTTGTAAGTGGAGTGCCTCAAGGCTCTGTCCTGGGACCTCTGTTGTTTATAATATATATAAATGATTTAGATTCAGGTTTGAGTAGCAACATTTGCAAATTTGCCGATGATACGAAAATCGGTAGGGAAATTAATTCGGAGGAGGACTCACTATCACTTCAAGTTGATCTAGATAGGGTTTTGAAATGGTCAAAGGATTGGCAGATGCAGTTTAATGCTGATAAATGTAAAGTTCTGAGGTTAGGTAATGATGATAGAGTTACAAGATACAAGCTAGATGGTGTTGTGATTGCGAAGTCGGATTGCGAAAGGGATCTGGGAGTTATGATTAGTAAGAATTTAAAACAAAAGGATCAATGCATAAATGTTCGTAATAAGGCAAATCGGACACTTGGATTTATTAATCGCAGCGTTAGTAACAAGACACCTGGTGTGGTTCTCAAGCTATATCTTGCTCTAGTTAGGCCCCATTTAGATTATGCAGTTCAGTTTTGGTCGCCATATTATAGAATGGATATAAATTCACTTGAACGTGTCCAGCGTAGGATGACTAAGTTAATTCCCCAAATTAGAAATCTTTCATATGAAGAAAGATTAACAAAGCTTAAGTTGCATTCACTGGAAAGGCGAAGAGTTAGGGGTGACATGATAGAGGTTTACAAGTGGATGAATGGACATAACCGGGGGGATATTAATAGGGTATTAAAAGTATCAACACAGGACAGAACACGAAACAATGGATATAAATTGGATAAGTTTAGATTTAGGAAAGACTTGGGTAAATACTGGTTCAGTAACAGGGTTGTTGATTTGTGGAACCAATTGCCGCGTAACATTGTGGAGGTGGGGTCCCTCGATTGTTTCAAGCACGGGTTGGACAAGTATATGAGTGGGATTGGGTGGTTATAGAATAGGAGCTGCCTCGTATGGGCCAATAGGCCTTCTGCAGTTACCTTTGTTCTTATGTTCTTATGTTCTTATATCTTATGAATTAACCATTCAGTGACTTTAAATATTGGAGCTGGCTACATACTCCACTCCCACAGTTTCTCTGAGTCATTTTCAACATTACTGCTTCTCACAGTAATTTCATTGAGTATTAACTGTGCTACTAGAGTATTATTGGTAAATCCAAGTCCAGAGAAGTAAGAAATTATTGTTTTAGTAGCAGTTAAGGATTTGCACAATATAATTTTTATAATTTCCCCAGACCTAAAATTGAAATTTATTCCTTTAACATTTCACATTATAATCTTACCATAGCAGGTTATATACATACCTGTGTCCAGTTTCTGTGCTACATCTATATTTCCTCTATTGTCACTTGTTGTGTTGTATTATTTTTCATCAAAACATAAGAACATAAGAACAAAGGTAACTGCAGAAGGCCTATTGGCCCATACGAGGCAGCTCCTATTCTATAACCACCCAATCCCACTCATATACTTGTCCAACCCGTGCTTGAAACAATCGAGGGACCCCACCTCCACAATGTTACGCGGCAATTGGTTCCACAAATCAACAACCCTGTTACTGAACCAGTATTTACCCAAGTCTTTCCTAAATCTAAACTTATCCAATTTATATCCATTGTTTCGTGTTCTGTCCTGTGTTGATACTTTTAATACCCTATTAATATCCCCCCGGTTATGTCCATTCATCCACTTGTAAACCTCTATCATGTCACCCCTAACTCTTCGCCTTTCCAGTGAATGCAACTTAAGCTTTAACTTAAAACTTAAAATGCAACTTAAAATGCAAAGAGGAGCTTTGTGACCCACTGTCAACCATATTTAATAAATCAATAGAGTCAGGCAGAGTGCCAGAGTTTTGGAAAGTTGCTAATGTGATACCAGTTTTTAAGAAAGGAGATAGATCACTTGCGTCTAACTATCGACCAATTAGCCTAACGTCTATTGTGGGAAAGTTACTCGAATCTATAATAGCAAATAAAATTCGTCTTCATCTTGAAAAACATAAATTAATAATTGAGTCGCAACATGGTTTTATAAATGGCCGTTCATGTTTAACAAATTTGTTATCTTTTTATTCTAGCATTGTTGAGGCAGTTGATAGTGGTAAGGATTGCGATGTTGTATACCTTGACTTTAGCAAAGCTTTTGATACAGTGCCACATGAAAGACTGATTAAAAAAATAGAGTCTCATGGTATTGGGGGTGCTATATTAAGCTGGATTAGGGCATGGCTATACCAAAGGAAACAGAGAGTTAGTATAAATGGAATCAAGTCAGAGTGGGAAAATGTTGTAAGTGGAGTGCCTCAAGGCTCTGTCCTGGGACCTCTGTTGTTTATAATATATATAAATGATTTAGATTCAGGTTTGAGTAGCAACATTTGCAAATTTGCCGATGATACGAAAATCGGTAGGGAAATTAATTCGGAGGAGGACTCACTATCACTTCAAGTTGATCTAGATAGGGTTTTGAAATGGTCAAAGGATTGGCAGATGCAGTTTAATGCTGATAAATGTAAAGTTCTGAGGTTAGGTAATGATGATAGAGTTACAAGATACGAGCTAGATGGTGTTGTGATTGCGAAGTCGGATTGCGAAAGGGATCTGGGAGTTATGATTAGTAAGAATTTAAAACAAAAGGATCAATGCATAAATGTTCGTAATAAGGCAAATCGGACACTTGGATTTATTAATCGCAGCGTTAGTAACAAGACACCTGGTGTGGTTCTCAAGCTATATCTTGCTCTAGTTAGGCCCCATTTAGATTATGCAGTTCAGTTTTGGTCGCCATATTATAGAATGGATATAAATTCACTTGAACGTGTCCAGCGTAGGATGACTAAGTTAATTCCCCAAATTAGAAATCTTTCATATGAAGAAAGATTAACAAAGCTTAAGTTGCATTCACTGGAAAGGCGAAGAGTTAGGGGTGACATGATAGAGGTTTACAAGTGGATGAATGGACATAACCGGGGGGATATTAATAGGGTATTAAAAGTATCAACACAGGACAGAACACGAAACAATGGATATAAATTGGATAAGTTTAGATTTAGGAATGACTTGGGTAAATACTGGTTCAGTAACAGGGTTGTTGATTTGTGGAACCAATTGCCGCGTAACATTGTGGAGGTGGGGTCCCTCGATTGTTTCAAGCACGGGTTGGACAAGTATATGAGTGGGATTGGGTGGTTATAGAATAGGAGCTGCCTCGTATGGGCCAATAGGCCTTCTGCAGTTACCTTTGTTCTTATGTTCTTCTTATGTTCTTCTTAAGCTTTGTTAATCTTTCTTCATATGAAAGATTTCTAATTTGGGGAATTAACTTAGTCATCCTACGCTGGACACGTTCAAGTGAATTTATATCCATTCTATAATATGGCGACCAAAACTGAACTGCATAATCTAAATGGGGCCTAACTAGAGCAAGATATAGCTTGAGAACCACACCAGGTGTCTTGTTACTAACGCTGCGATTAATAAATCCAAGTGTCCTATTTGCCTTATTACGAACATTTATGCATTGATCCTTTTGTTTTAAATTCTTACTAATCATAACTCCCAGATCCCTTTCGCAATCCGACTTCGCAATCACAACACCATCTAGCTCGTATCTTGTAACTCTATCATCATTACCTAACCTCAGAACTTTACATTTATCAGCATTAAACTGCATCTGCCAATCCTTTGACCATTTCAAAACCCTATCTAGATCAACTTGAAGTGATAGTGAGTCCTCCTCCGAATTAATTTCCCTACCGATTTTCGTATCATCGGCAAATTTGCAAATGTTGCTACTCAAACCTGAATCTAAATCATTTATATATATTATAAACAACAGAGGTCCCAGGACAGAGCCTTGAGGCACTCCACTTACAACATTTTCCCACTCTGACTTGATTCCATTAATACTAACTCTCTGTTTCCTTTGGTATAGCCATGCCCTAATCCAGCTTAATATAGCACCCCCAATACCATGAGACTCTATTTTTTTAATCAGTCTTTCATGTGGCACTGTATCAAAAGCTTTGCTAAAGTCAAGGTATACAACATCGCAATCCTTACCACTATCAACTGCCTCAACAATGCTAGAATAAAAAGATAACAAATTTGTTAAACATGAACGGCCATTTATAAAACCATGTTGCGACTCAATTATTAATTTATGTTTTTCAAGATGAAGACGAATTTTATTTGCTATTATAGATTCGAGTAACTTTCCCACAATAGACGTTAGGCTAATTGGTCGATAGTTAGACGCAAGTGATCTATCTCCTTTCTTAAAAACTGGTATCACATTAGCAACTTTCCAAAACTCTGGCACTCTGCCTGACTCTATTGATTTATTAAATATGGTTGACAGTGGGTCACAAAGCTCCTCTTTGCATTCTTTAAGCACCCTAGCAAACACTTCATCCGGCCCTGGGGATTTGTTTGGTTTGAGTTTTACTATTTGTTTAAGAACATCCTCCCTGGTAACTGCTAAACTCGTCAACCTGTCCTCGTCCCCACCCACATAGACTTGTTCGGCTGAAGGCATATTGTTAAGTTCTTCTTTAGTAAATACAGATACAAAATATTTATTAAAAATACTACTCATCTCTTCATCACTATCTGTTATTTGACCTGTCTCAGTTTTTAATGGACCTATCCTTTCCCTAGTCTTAGTACGATATAACTGAAAAAACCCTTTAGGATTTGTCTTTGCTTGCCCTGCTATGCGAACTTCATAGTTTCTTTTTGCTTTCCTTATCTCTTTTTTAACATTTCTAACCAGTTGTACGAATTCCTGTTCTAAAGTGACCTCCCCATTTTTAATCCTTTTGTACCAAGCTCTCTTTTTACCTATAAGGTTCTTCAAATTCTTTGTTATCCACTTTGGGTCATTAGTATACGATCTATTCAATTTGTATGGTATACTACGTTCCTGTGCTTTGTTTAGAATATTCTTAAATAAGTTATATATTGAATCCACATCGAAATCCCCATTCAAGTCACCTATCGCTGGGTTCATGTCTCGCTCCAAGACTGGCCCACTCCCCATACCCAAGCCTTTCCAATCAATTTGACCCAAAAAATTTCTTAGGCTATTAAAATCAGCTTTTCGAAAATCTGGCACTTTAACAGAATTTTCTCCTACTGGTCTATTCCATTCTATGCTAAATCTGATTTCTTTGTGATCACTGCTCCCTAGCTCACTCCCTATTTCGATGTCATTAATTTGCGTTTCCCTGTTAGTTAACACTAAATCTAAAATATTATTTTCCCGTGTTGGTTCCTTAATGTGTTGCGTAAGAAAATTACAATTACACTTCAAAGTTTTATAATTAAATTTGCAGTGCTTAGCCTGGTTTAATTAATTTACATAACTCTAATTCTAGCCACATTTTCATACAAGATTGCTAATTTAATTTACAATTTTGCTTGTTTTTCATTATTTTGTTGCCTAGCCCAATTTAATAACTTTATTTCTGCCATTTACTTACTTTAGCCAAGTTTGATATTAGCGACATCCTTAGTGATGAAACCAAATTTCAACGAGTCATGAGGAAACCTGTCGAAGACCTTAAACGCAAAGTAAACAAAACAATTACTACAATCAACACAAAGAAAGGTAGTGTGCATTTCACTAAACTCCAAAGCGACTATGGCTTAGGATATGCCTATGGCAATGTTAAGACACACAAACTCGAGGTAATGTGTGTCGAGGAAATAAAAGTATGTGTTCGTGGGAGAAAAGAATTGGCAAAATGATCAGGGAAAGAAAAGGGCCTCAAAATAATAATTCACTTAGGGTATATTACACTAACAGTAGAAGTCTAAGAAATAAAATTAACGAATTAAATGCTCCTGTCTGCACAGAAAAAATAGATATTATTGCACTTACCGAAACGTGGAATAATGTAGAAAATAGAGAACTATTAGCTGAATATCAAATAAATGGATTTAAACTATTTCACACAGATAGATATATTAGACGAGGAGGGGGAGTAGCCATATATGTTAGGGACAATTTGAAATGTAGTCTCAAAGAGGGAATCAAAACTGAGCCACACACAGAAACTATTTGGATAGAATTAAACGGAAAAGCAAATAATATTATAATAGGAGTTATATATAGGCCACCAAATTTAAACAGAATGGAAGCAAAGCATCTATGGGATGAAATATCTAGAGCATCTAGATCTAACAATATTTATGTCATGGGTGACTTTAACTTTAGCGGAATAAACTGGTTGAACAAAACAGGGAATAGTGAAGCAGAAGATTTTCTAGAATTAATTGACGATTGCTTTCTTACGCAACACATTAAGGAACCAACGCGGGAAAAAAATATTTTAGATTTAGTATTAACTAACAGGGAAACACAAATTAATGACATCGAAATAGGGAGTGAGCTAGGGAACAGTGATCACAAAGAAATCAGATTTAGCATAGAATGGAATAAACCAGTAGGACATAATTCTGTTAAAGTGCCAGATTTTCGAAAAGCTGATTTTAATAGCCTAAGAAATTTTTGGGGTCAAATTGATTGGAAAGTCTTGGGTATGGGGTGTGGGCCGGTCTTGGAGCGAGACATGAACCCAGCGATAGGTGACTTAAATGGGGATTTCGATGTGGATTCAATATATAACTTATTTAAGAATATTCTAAACAAAGCACAGGAACGTAGTATACCATACAAATTGAATAGATCGAATACTAATGACCCAAAGTGGATAGCAAAGAATTTGAAGAACCTTATAGGTAAAAAGAGAGCTTGGTACAAAAGGATTAAAAATGGGGAGGTTACTTTAGAACAGGAATTCGTACAACTGGTTAGAAATGTTAAAAAAGAGATAAGGAAAGCAAAAAGAAACTATGAAGTTCGCATAGCAGGGCAAGCAAAGACAAATCCTAAAGGGTTTTTTCAGTTATATCGTACTAAGATTAGGGAAAGGATAGGTCCATTATAGGGCTTAATGATAGGCTTAAAGAATGCAAAGAGGAGCTTTGTGACCCACTGTCAACCATATTTAATAAATAAGAACATAAGAACAAAGGTAACTGCAGAAGGCCTATTGGCCCATTCGAGGCAGCTCCTATTCTATAACCACCCAATCCCACTCATATACTTGTCCAATCCGCGCTTGAAACAATCGAGGGACACCACCTCCACAATGTTACGCGGCAATTGGTTCCACAAATCAACAACCCTGTTACTGAACCAGTATTTACCCAAGTCTTTCCTAAATCTAAACTTATCCAATTTATATCCATTGTTTCGTGTTCTGTCCTGTGTTGATACTTTTAATACCCTATTAATATCCCCCCGGTTATGTCCATTCATCCACTTGTAAACCTCTATCATGTCACCCCTAACTCTTCGCCTTTCCAGTGAATGCAACTTAAGCTTTGTTAATCTTTCTTCATATGAAAGATTTCTAATTTGGGGAATTAACTTAGTCATCCTACGCTGGACACGTTCAAGTGAATTTATATCCATTCTATAATATGGCGACCAAAACTGAACTGCATAATCTAAATGGGGCCTAACTAGAGCAAGATATAGCTTGAGAACCACACCAGGTGTCTTGTTACTAACGCTGCGATTAATAAATCCAAGTGTCTGATTTGCCTTATTACGAACATTTATGCATTGATCCTTTTGTTTTAAATTCTTACTAATCATAACTCCCAGATCCCTTTCGCAATCCGACTTCGCAATCACAACACCATCTAGCTCGTATCTTGTAACTCTATCATCATTACCTAACCTCAGAACTTTACATTTATCAGCATTAAACTGCATCTGCCAATCCTTTGACCATTTCAAAACCCTATCTAGATCAACTTGAAGTGATAGTGAGTCCTCCTCCGAATTAATTTCCCTACCGATTTTCGTATCATCGGCAAATTTGCAAATGTTGCTACTCAAACCTGAATCTAAATCATTTATATATATTATAAACAACAGAGGTCCCAGGACAGAGCCTTGAGGCACTCCACTTACAACATTTTCCCACTCTGACTTGATTCCATTAATACTAACTCTCTGTTTCCTTTGGTATAGCCATGCCCTAATCCAGCTTAATATAGCACCCCCAATACCATGAGACTCTATTTTTTTAATCAGTCTTTCATGTGGCACTGTATCAAAAGCTTTGCTAAAGTCAAGGTATACAACATCGCAATCCTTACCACTATCAACTGCCTCAACAATGCTAGAATAAAAAGATAACAAATTTGTTAAACATGAACGGCCATTTATAAAACCATGTTGCGACTCAATTATAAATTTATGTTTTTCAAGATGAAGACGAATTTTATTTGCTATTATAGATTCGAGTAACTTTCCCACAATAGACGTTAGGCTAATTGGTCGATAGTTAGACGCAAGTGATCTATCTCCTTTCTTAAAAACTGGTATCACATTAGCAACTTTCCAAAACTCTGGCACTCTGCCTGACTCTACTGATTTATTAAATATGGTTGACAGTGGGTCACAAAGCTCCTCTTTGCATTCTTTAAGCACCCTAGCAAACACTTCATCCGGCCCTGGGGATTTGTTTGGTTTGAGTTTTACTATTTGTTTAAGAACATCCTCCCTGGTAACTGCTAAACTCGTCAACCTGTCCTCGTCCCCACCCACATAGACTTGTTCGGCTGAAGGCATATTGTTAAGTTCCTCTTTAGTAAATACAGATACAAAATATTTATTAAAAATACTACTCATCTCTTCATCACTATCTGTTATTTGACCTGTCTCAGTTTTTAATGGACCTATCCTTTCCCTAGTCTTAGTACGATATAACTGAAAAAACCCTTTAGGATTTGTCTTTGCTTGCCCTGCTATGCGAACTTCATAGTTTCTTTTTGCTTTCCTTATCTCTTTTTTAACATTTCTAACCAGTTGTACGAATTCCTGTTCTAAAGTGACCTCCCCATTTTTAATCCTTTTGTACCAAGCTCTCTTTTTACCTATAAGGTTCTTCAAATTCTTTGTTATCCACTTTGGGTCATTAGTATACGATCTATTCAATTTGTATGGTATACTACGTTCCTGTGCTTTGTTTAGAATATTCTTAAATAAGTTATATATTGAATCCACATCGAAATCCCCATTTAAGTCACCTATCGCTGGGTTCATGTCTCGCTCCAAGACCGGCCCACACCCCATACCCAAGCCTTTCCAATCAATTTGACCCAAAAAATTTCTTAGGCTATTAAAATCAGCTTTTCGAAAATCTGGCACTTTAACAGAATTTTCTCCTACTGGTCTATTCCATTCTATGCTAAATCTGATTTCTTTGTGATCACTGCTCCCTAGCTCACTCCCTATTTCGATGTCATTAATTTGCGTTTCCCTGTTAGTTAACACTAAATCTAAAATATTATTTTCCCGTGTTGGTTCCTTAATGTGTTGCGTAAGAAAGCAATCGTCAATTAATTCTAGAAAATCTTCTGCTTCACTATTCCCTGTTTTGTTCAACCAGTTTATTCCGCTAAAATTAAAGTCACCCATGACATAAATACTGTTAGATCTAGATGCTCTAGATATTTCATCCCATAGATGCTTTGCTTCCATTCTGTCTAAATTTGGTGGCCTATATATTACTCCTATTATAATATTATTAGCTTTTTCGTTTAATTCAATCCAAATAGTTTCTGTGTGTGGCTCTGTTTTGATTCCCTCTTTGAGACTACATTTCAAATTGTCCCTAACATATATGGCTACTCCACCTCCTCGTCTAATATATCTATCTGTGTGAAATAGTTTAAATCCATATATTTGATATTCAGCTAATAGTTCTCTATTTTCTACATTCATCCACGTTTCGGTAAGTGCAATAATATCTATTTTTTCTGTGCAGACAAGAGCATTTAATTCGTTAATTTTATTTCTTAGACTTCTACTGTTAGTGTAATATACCCTAAGTGAATTGTTATTTTGCGGACCTTCTCTTTCCCTGATCGTTTTGCCAATTCCTTTCTCCCACAAACACATACTTTTATTACCTCCTTCCTCCAAATCAATTCCCATACCTCTATCTACTAACAGTTTAAACCCAAACAAACACCTCTAACCACTTCTTCTAGCGAGTTCGCAACAGCAACAACCCCAGCTCTCGATAGATGCACCCCATCACGAGCATACATTTCATTTCTTCCATAGAAGTGTTCCCAGTTGTCTATGAAAGATATTGCATTTGATTTGCAATATCTTTCCAGCCGGCAATTGACACCAAGTGCCCTCGATATCCATTCATTTCCCACTCCCTTTCTTGGAAGAATGCCACATATGATCGGGATTCCTCCCTTGCTCCTAACTAACTCTATGGCTGTTTTATACCTCTGAATCAGTTCCTCACTCCTGACTCGACCAACATCATTTCCTCCCACGCTAATGCAAATAATGGGATTGTTCCCATTACCAGCCATAATATCATTCATGTTGTTTATAATATCACCAATGCCAGCTCCGGGATAGCAAACCCTTAACCTGTTCCCCCTATCTCTAGCACAAAACGTTCTATCCAAATACCTTATCTGGGAATCTCCCACAACTAATGTTTGCTTAGGTACTTCCTTTACTTTCTGAGGGGCCTGCGCTTCCTTTCTCTTCGTTGCTTTCCCTTTTGCGCGATCCACAGGCTCTCCACAGCACTCGTCCTCCAAAACGTTAAATGAATTTGAAGTTGCTATGGCGTTTGAAGGCGGCTTTATCAAAGTCTTCTTAAGGCCCCTGTCTTTCGCAACTCTCCAAGACGAGGTCCCTTTACTGCTGGTCTCCTCCTTCGTTACTTCTCGTTGTTTTTTAAGCTGACGCACCTCCTCCCGCAGAGAGTCCAACTCTGTCCTCAGGGCTCCCACTAGAGTCACCAGGTCCTTCACTACAACTTCCATATTGCTATGATAATATAACAAGACACCTGGTATGGTTCTCAAGCTATATCTTGCTCTAGTTAGGCCCCATTTAGATTATGCAGTTCAGTTTTGGTCGCCATATTATAGAATGGATATAAATTTATTTGGACGTGTCCAGCGTAGTATGACTAAGTTAATTCCCCAAATTAGAAATCTTTCATATGAACAAAGATTAACAAAGCTTAAGCTGCATTCACTGGAAAGGCGAAGAGTTAGGGGTGACATGATAGAGGCTTACAAGTGGGTGAATGGACATAACAAAGGGGATATTAATAGGGTATTAAAAGTATCAACACAAGAGAGAACACGAAACATAAGAACAAAGGTAACTGCAGAAGGCCTATTGGCCCATACGAGGCAGCTCCTATTTTATAACCACCCAATCCCACTCATATACTTGTCCAACCCGCGCTTCAAACAATCGAGGGACACCACCTCCACCACGTTACGCGGCAATTGGTTCCACAAATCAACAACCCTGTTACTGAACCAGTATTTACCCAAGTCTTTCCTAAATCTAAACTTATCCAATTTATACCCATTGTTTCGTGTTCTGTCTTTATTTAGACAGAACAAATTTAGACAGAATGGAAGCAAAGCACCTATGGGATGAAATATCTAGAGCATCTAGATCTAACAGTATTTATGTCATGGGTGACTTTAATTTTAGCGGAATAAACTGGTTGAACAAAACAGGGAATAGTGAAGCAGAAGATTTTCTAGAATTAATTGACGATTGCTTTCTTACGCAACACATTAAGGAACCAACACGGGAAAATAATATTTTAGATTTAGTGTTAACTAACAGGGAAACGCAAATTAATGACATCGAAATAGGGAGTGAGCTAGGGAGCAGTGATCACAGAAATCAGATTTAGCATAGAATGGAATAGACCAGTAGGAGAAAATTCTGTTAAAGTGCCAGATTTTCGAAAAGCTGATTTTAATAGCCAAAAAAATTTTTTGGGTCAAATTGATTGGAAAGTCTTGGGTATGGGGTGTGGGCCGGTCTTGGAGCGAGACATGAACCCAGCGATAGGTGACTTAAATGGGGATTTCGATGTGGATTCAATATATAACTTACTTAAGAATATTCTAAACAAAGCACAGGAACGTAGTATACCATACAAATTGAACAGATCGAATACTAATGACCCAAAGTGGATAACAAAGAATTTGAAGAACCTTATAGGTAAAAAGAGAGCTTGGTACAAAAGGATTAAAAATGGGGAGGTCACTTTAGAACAGGAATTCGTACAACTGGTTAGAAATGTTAAAAAAGAGATAAGGAAGCAAAAAGAAACTATGAAGTTCGCATAGCAGGGCAAGCAAAGACAAATCCTAAAGGTTTTTTTCAGTTATATCGTACTAAGACTAGGGAAAGGATAGGTCCATTAAAAACTGAGACAGGTCAAATAACAGATAGTGATGAAGAGATGAGTAGTATTTTTAATAAATATTTTGTATCTGTATTTACTAAAGAGGAACTTAACAATATGCCTTCAGCCGAACAAGTCTATGTGGGTGGGGACGAGGACAGGTTGACGAGTTTAGCAGTTACCAGGGAGGATGTTCTTAAACAAATAGTAAAACTCAAACCAAACAAATCCCCAGGGCCGGATGAAGTATTTGCCAGGGTGCTTAAAGAATGCAAAGAGGAGCTTTGTGACCCACTGTCAACCATATTTAATAAATCAATAGAGTCAGGCAGAGTGCCAGAGTTTTGGAAAGTTGCTAATGTGATACCAGTTTTTAAGAAAGGAGATAGATCACTTGCGTCTAACTATCGACCAATTAGCCTAACGTCTATTGTGGGAAAGTTACTCGAATCTATAATAGCAAATAAAATTCGTCTTCATCTTGAAAAACATAAATTAATAATTGAGTCGCAACATGGTTTTATAAATGGCCGTTCATGTTTAACAAATTTGTTATCTTTTTATTCTAGCATTGTTGAGGCAGTTGATAGTGGTAAGGATTGCGATGTTGTATACCTTGACTTTAGCAAAGCTTTTGATACAGTGCCACATGAAAGACTGATTAAAAAAATAGTCTCATGGTATTGGGGGTGCTATATTAAGCTGGATTAGGGCATGGCTATACCAAAGGAAACAGAGAGTTAGTATAAATGGAATCAAGTCAGAGTGGGAAAATGTTGTAAGTGGAGTGCCTCAAGGCTCTGTCCTGGGACCTCTGTTGTTTATAATATATATAAATGATTTAGATTCAGGTTTGAGTAGCAGCATTTGCAAATTTGCCGATGATACGAAAATCGGTAGGGAAATAAATTCGGAGGAGGACTCACTATCACTTCAAGTTGATCTAGATAGGGTTTTGAAATGGTCAAAGGATTGGCAGATGCAGTTTAATGCTGATAAATGTAAAGTTCTGAGGTTAGGTAATGATGATAGAGTTACAAGATACGAGCTAGATGGTGTTGTGATTGCGAAGTCGGATTGCGAAAGGGATCTGGGAGTTATGATTAGTAAGAATTTAAAACATAAGGATCAATGCATAAATGTTCGTAATAAGGCAAATCGGACACTTGGATTTATTAATCGCAGCGTTAGTAACAAGACACCTGGTGTGGTTCTCAAGCTATATCTTGCTCTAGTTAGGCCCCATTTAGATTATGCAGTTCAGTTTTGGTCGCCATATTATAGAATGGATATAAATTCACTTGAACGTGTCCAGCGTAGGATGACTAAGTTAATTCCCCAAATTAGAAATCTTTCATATGAAGAAAGATTAACAAAGCTTAAGTTGCATTCACTGGAAAGGCGAAGAGTTAGGGGCGACATGATAGAGGTTTACAAGTGGGTGAATGGACATAACAAGGGGGATATTAATAGGGTATTAAAAGTATCAACACAGGACAGAACACGAAACAATGGGTATAAATTGGAGAAGTTTAGATTTAGGAAAGACTTGGGTAAATACTGGTTCAGTAACAGGGTTGTTGATTTGTGGAACCAATTGCCGCGTAACGTGGTGGAGGTGGGGTCCCTCGATTGTTTCAAGCGCGGGTTGGACAAGTATATGAGTGGGATTGGGTGGTTATAGAATAGGAGCTGCCTCGTATGGGCCAATAGGCCTTCTGCAGTTACCTTTGTTCTTATGTTCTTATGTCTTGTGTTGATATTTTTTATACCCTATTAATATCCCCCTGTTATGTCCATTCATCCACTTGTAAACCTCTATCATGTCACCCCTAGCTCTTCGCCTTTCCAGTGAATGCAACTTAAGCTTTGTTAATCTTTCTTCATATGAAAGATTTCTAATTTGGGGAATTAACTTAATCATCCTACGTTGGACACGTTCAAGTGAATTTATATCCATTCTATAAAACGGCGACCAAAACTGAACTGCATAATCTAAATGGGGCCTAACCAGAGCAAGATATAGCTTAAGAACCACACCAGGTGTCTTGTTACTAACGCTTCGATTAATAAATCCCAGTGTCCTATTCGCCTTATTACGAACATTCATGCATTGATCCTTTTGTTTTAAATTCTTACTAATCATAACTCCCAGATCCCTTTCGCAATCCGACTTCGCAATCTTAACACCATCTAGCTCGTATCTTGTAACTCTATTATCATTTCCTAGCCTCAGAACTTTACATTTATCAGCATTAAACTGCATATGCCAATCATTTGACCATTTCAGAACCCTATCTAGATCAACTTGAAGTGATAGTGAGTCCTCCTCCGAATTAATTTCCCTACCGATTTTCGTATCATCGGCAAATTTGCAAATGTTGCTACTCAAACCTGAATCTAAATCATTTATATATATTATAAACAACAGAGGTCCCAGGACAGAGCCCTGAGGTATTCCACTAACATCATTATCTCACTCTGACTTAACCCCATTTATACTAACTCTGTTTCCTTTGGAATAGCCATGCCCTAATCCAAGTTAATATAGCACCCCCAATACCATGAGCTTCTATTTTTTTAATTAGTCTTTCATGTGGCACTGTATCAAAAGCTTTGCTAAAGTCAAGGTACACAACATCACAATCCTTACCACTATCAACTGCCTCAACTATGCTGGAATAAAAAGTTAGCAAATTTGTTAAACATGAACGGCCATTTAAGAACATAAGAACATAAGAACAAAGGTAACTGCAGAAGGCCTATTGGCCCATACGAGGCAGCTCCTATTCTATAACCACCCAATCCCACTCATATACTTGTCCAACCCGCGCTTGAAACAATCGAGGGACCCCACCTCCACCACGTTACGCGGCAAATGGTTCCACAAATCTACAACCCTGTTACTGAACCAGTATTTACCCAAGTCTTTCCTAAATCTAAACTTATCCAATTTATACCCATTGTTTCGTGTTCTGTCCTGTGTTGATACTTTTAATACCCTATTAATATCCCCCTTGTTATGTCCATTCACCCACTTGTAAACCTCTATCATGTCGCCCCTAACTCTTCGCCTTTTCAGTGAATGCAACTTAAGCTTTGTTAATCTTTCCTCATATGAAAGATTTCTAATTTGGGGAATTAACTTAGTCATCCTACACTGGACACGTTCAAGTGAATTTATATCCATTCTATAATATGGCGACCAAAACTGAACTGCATAATCTAAATGGGGCCTAACTAGAGCAAGATATAGCTTGAGAACCACACCAGGTGTCTTGTTACTAACGCTGCGATTAATAAATCCAAGTGTCCGATTTGCCTTATTACGAACATTTATGCATTGATCCTTTTGTTTTAAATTCTTACTAATCATAACTCCCAGATCCCTTTCGCAATCCGACTTCGCAATCACAACACCATCTAGCTCGTATCTTGTAACTCTATCATCATTACCTAACCTCAGAACTTTACATTTATCAGCATTAAACTGCATCTGCCAATCCTTTGACCATTTCAAAACCCTATCTAGATCAACTTGAAGTGATAGTGAGTCCTCCTCCGAATTAATTTCCCTACCGATTTTCGTATCATCGGCAAATTTGCAAATGCTGCTACTCAAACCTGAATCTAAATCATTTATATATATTATAAACAACAGAGGTCCCAGGACAGAGCCTTGAGGCACTCCACTTACAACATTTTCCCACTCTGACTTGATTCCATTTATACTAACTCTCTGTTTCCTTTGGTATAGCCATGCCCTAATCCAGCTTAATATAGCACCCCCAATACCATGAGACTCTATCTTTTTAATCAGTCTTTCATGTGGCACTGTATCAAAAGCTTTGCTAAAGTCAAGGTATACAACATCGCAACCCTTACCACTATCAACTGCCTCAACAATGCTAGAATAAAAAGATAACAAATTTGTTAAACATGAACGGCCATTTATAAAACCATGTTGCGACTCAATTATTAATTTATGTTTTTCAAGATGAAGACGAATTTTATTTGCTATTATGGATTCGAGTAACTTTCCCACAATAGACGTTAGGCTAATTGGTCGATAGTTAGACGCAAGTGATCTATCTCCTTTCTTAAAAACTGGTATCACATTAGCAACTTTCCAAAACTCTGGCACTCTGCCTGACTCTATTGATTTATTAAATATGGTTGACAGTGGGTCACAAAGCTCCTCTTTGCATTCTTTAAGCACCCTGGCAAACACTTCATCCGGCCCTGGGGATTTGTTTGGTTTGAGTTTTACTATTTGTTTAAGAACATCCTCCCTGGTAACTGCTAAACTCGTCAACCTGTCCTCGTCCCCACCCACATAGACTTGTTCGGCTGAAGGCATATTGTTAAGTTCCTCTTTAGTAAATACAGATACAAAATATTTATTAAAAATACTACTCATCTCTTCATCACTATCTGTTATTTGACCTGTCTCAGTTTTTAATGGACCTATCCTTTCCCTAGTCTTAGTACGATATAACTGAAAAAATCCTTTAGGATTTGTCTTTGCTTGCCCTGCTATGCGAACTTCATAGTTTCTTTTTGCTTTCCTTATCTCTTTTTTAACATTTCTAACCAGTTGTACGAATTCCTGTTCTAAAGTGACCTCCCCATTTTTAATCCTTTTGTACCAAGCTCTCTTTTTACCTATAAGGTTCTTCAAATTCTTTGTTATCCACTTTGGGTCATTAGTATTCGATCTATTCAATTTGTATGGTATACTACGTTCCTGTGCTTTGTTTAGAATATTCTTAAATAAGTTATATATTGAATCCACATCGAAATCCCCATTTAAGTCACCTATCGCTGGGTTCATGTCTCGCTCCAAGACCGGCCCACACCCCATACCCAAGACTTTCCAATCAATTTGACCCAAAAAATTTCTTAGGCTATTAAAATCAGCTTTTCGAAAATCTGGCACTTTAACAGAATTTTCTCCTACTGGTCTATTCCATTCTATGCTAAATCTGATTTCTTTGTGATCACTGCTCCCTAGCTCACTCCCTATTTCGATGTCATTAATTTGCGTTTCCCTGTTAGTTAACACTAAATCTAAAATATTATTTTCCCGTGTTGGTTCCTTAATGTGTTGCGTAAGAAAGCAATCGTCAATTAATTCTAGAAAATCTTCTGCTTCACTATTCCCTGTTTTGTTCAACCAGTTTATTCCGCTAAAATTAAAGTCACCCATGACATAAATACTGTTGGATCTAGATGCTCTAGATATTTCATCCCATAGGTGCTTTGCTTCCATTCTGTCTAAATTTGGTGGCCTATATATTACTCCTAATATAATATTATTTGCTTTTTCGTTTAATTCTATCCAAATAGTTTCTGTGTGTGGCTCTGTTTTGATTCCCTCTTTGAGACTACATTTCAAATTGTCCCTAACATATATGGCTACTCCACCTCCTCGTCTAATATATCTATCTGAGTGAAATAGTTTAAATCCATTTATTTGATATTCAGCTAATAGTTCTCTATTTTCTACATTCATCCACGTTTCGGTAAGTGCAATAATATCTATTTTTTCTGTGCAGACAAGAGCATTTAATTCGTTAATTTTATTTCTTAGACTTCTACTGTTAGTGTAATATACCCTAAGTGAATTGTTATTTTGCGGACCTTCTCTTTCCCTGATCGTTTTGCCAATTCCTTTCTCCCACAAACACATACTTTTATTACCTCCTTCCTCCAAATCAATTCCCATACCTCTATCTACTAACAGTTTAAACCCAAACAAACACCTCTAACCACTCCTTCCAACGAGTTCGCAACAGCAACAACCCCAGCCCTCGATAGATGCACCCCATCACGCACCCCATCACGAGCATACATTTCATTTCTTCCGTAGAAGTGCTCCCAGTTGTCTATGAAAGATATTGCATTTGATTTGCAATATCTTTCCAGCCGGCAATTGACACCAAGTGCCCTCGATATCCATTCATTTCCCACTCCCTTTCTTGGAAGAATGCCACATATGATCGGGATTCCTCCCTTGCTCCTAACTAATTCTATGGCTGTTTTATACCTCTGAATCAGTTCCTCACTTCTAACTCGACCAACATCATTTCCTCCCACGCTAATGCAAATAATGGGATTGTTCCCATTACCAGCCATAATATCATTCATGTTGTTTATAATATCACCAATGCCAGCTCCGGGATAGCAAACCCTTAACCTGTTCCCCCTATCTCTAGCACAAAACGCTCTATCCAAATACCTTATCTGGGAATCTCCCACAACTAATGTTTGCTTAAGTACTTCCTTTACTTTCTGAGGGGCCTGCGCTTCCTTTCTCTTCGTTGCTTTCCCTTTTGCGCGATCCGCAGTCTCAACACAGCACTCGTCCTCCAAAACGTCAAAGGAATTAGAAGTTGCTATGGCGTTTGAAGGCGGCTTTATCAAAGTCTTCTTAAGGCCCCTGTCTTTCACAACTCTCCAAGACGAGGTCCCTTTACTACTGGTAATTTGTAAAACCATGTTGCGACTCCTTTATTAATTTTTGTTTTTCAAGATGGAGACGAATTGTATTTGCAATTATTGATTCAAATAACTTTCCCACAATAGACGTTAGGCTAATTGGCCGATAGTTTGACGCAAGTGATCTATCTTCTTTCTTAAAAATTGGTACCACATTAGCTACCTTCCATGACTCTGGCACTCTGCCTGACTCTATTGATTTATTAAATATGGTAGACAGTGGCTCGGAAAGCTCCTCTTTGCATTCTTTAAGCACCCTGGCAAACACTTCATCCGGCCCTGGGGATTTGTTTGGTTTTAGTTTTTCTAATTGTTTAATTACATCCTCCCTGGTAACTGCTAAACTAGTCAACCTGTCCTCATCCCCACCCACATAGACTTGTTCGGCTGAAGGCATATTGTTAAGTTCTTCTTTAGTAAATACAGATATAAAATATTTGTTAAAAATACTACTCATCTCCTTGTCATTATCCGTTATTTGACCATCTCAGATTTTAATGGACCTATCCTTTCCCTAGTCTTAGTTCGATATAACTGAAAAACCCTTTAGGATTTGACTTTGCTTGCTCTGCTATGCGAACTTCATAGTTTCTTTTTGCTTTCCTAATCTCTTTTTTAACATTTCAACCAGTTGTATGAATTCCTGTTCTAACCTGACTTCCCCATTCTTAATCCTTTTGTACCAAGCTCTCTTTTTACCTATAAGGTTCTTTAAATTATTTGTTATCCACTTTGGGTCATTAGTATTCGACCTATTCAATTTGTATGGTATACTACGTTCCTGTGTTTTGTTTAGAATATTCTTAAATAAGTTATATATTAAATCCACATCGAAATCCCCTTTTACGTCACCTATCGCTGGGTTCATGTCTCGCTCTAAGACCGGCCCACACCCCATACCCAAGAGTTTCCAATCCATTTGACCCAAAAAATTTCTTAGGCTATTAAAATCAGCTTTTCGAAAATCTGGCACTTTAACAGAATTTTCTCCTACAGGTCTATTCCATTCTATGCTAAATCTGATTACTTTGTGATCACTGTTCCCTAGCTCACTCCCTATTTCGATGTCATTAATTTGTGTTTCCCTGTTAGTTAACACTAAATCTAAAATATTATTTTCCCGCGTTGGTTCCTTAATGTGTTGCGTAAGAAAGCAATCGTCAATTAATTCTAGAAAATCTTCTGCTTCACTATTCCCTGTTTTGTTCACCCAGTTTATTCCACTAAAATTAAAGTCACCCATGACATAAATACTGTTAGATCTAGATGCTCTAGATATTTCATTCCATAGATGCTTTGCTTCCATTCTGTCTAAATTTGGTGGCCTATATATAACTCCTATTATAATATTATTTGCTTTTTCGTTTAATTCTATCCAAATAGTTTCTGTGTGTGGCTCAGTTTTGATTCCCTCTTTGAGACTACATTTCAAATTGTCCCTAACATATATGGCTACTCCCCCTCCTCGTCTAATATATCTATCTGTGTGAAATAGTTTAAATCCATTTATCTGATATTCAGCTAATAGTTCTCTATTTTCTACGTTCATCCACGTTTCGGTAAGTGCAATAATATCTATTTTTTCTGTGCAGACAAGAGCATTTAATTCATTAATTTTATTTCTTAGACTTCTACTGTTAGTGTAATATATCCTAAGTGAATTGTTATTTTGAGGCCCTTTTCTTTCCCTGATCATTTTGCCAATTCCTTTCTCCCACGAACACATACTTTTATTACCTCCTTCCTCCAAATCAATTCCCATACCTCTATCTACTAACAGTTTAAACCCAAACAAACACCTCTAACCACTTCTTCCAACGAGTTCGCAACAGCAACAACCCCAGCCCTCGATAGATGCACCCCATCACGAGCATACATTTCATTTCTTCCATAGAAGCGTTCCCAGTTGTCTCTAAAAGATATTGCTTTTGATTTGCAATATCTTTCCAGCCGGCAATTGACACCAAGTGCCCTTGACATCCATTCATTTCCCACTCCCTTTCTTGGAAGAATGCCACATATGATCGGGATTCCTCCCTTGCTCCTAACTAATTCAATGGCTGTCCTAAATCTCTGTATTAGTTCCTCACTCCTAACTCGCCCAACATCATTACCCCCTGCACTAATACAAATAATGGGTTTGTTCCCATTTCCCGTCATAATATCATTCATGTTTTCAACAATATCACCAATTCCAGCTCCCGGATAGCAAACCCTTAATCTGTTCCCCCTATCTCTGGCACAAAACGTTCTGTCTAAATACCTCACCTGGGAATCTCCCACAACCAAAATTCGCTTCGGTACCGCCCTAACTTTCTGAGCAGCCTGAGGGGCCTGCGCTTCGCCGTTCCTCGCTGCAGGCGCACTACAGCACTCGTCCTCCAACACGGCAAATGAATTTGCCGTCCTTAGGGCGTCTGTAGGCGGCCTTGTCAAGGTCTTCTTAAGACCCCTGTCTTTCACTACTCTCCACGATGAGGTCTCGTCAACACTGGTCTCCTCCTTCGTTTCCTCTCGAAGTCTCAGCCTTCGTATCTCCTCCCACAGGGAATCCATCTCTGCTCTCAGAGCTCCAACCAAACTCACCAAATCATTAACTAATCCTTCCATTATTGCAATAATAATGTTACTCCAGAGCTCCAGCTAACACAACCTCTCACTGTGACAGCACCTGACTGACTGCTGAAACAATGTGTATAAATTGGATAAGTTTAGATTTAGGAAAGACTTGGGTAAATACTGGTTCAGTAACAGGGTTGTTGATTTGTGAAACCAATTACTGCGAAACGTGCTGGAGGTGGGGTCCCTCGATTGTTTCAAGCGCGGGTTGGACAAGTATATAAGTGGGATTGGGTGGTTATAAATAGGAGCTGCCTCGTATGGGCCAATAGGCCTTCTGCAGTTGCCTTTGTTCTTATGTAGGTCAAATAACGGATAATGACAAGGAGATGAGTAGTATTTTTAACAAATATTTTATATCTGTATTTACTAAAGAAGAACTTAACAATATGCCTTCAGCCGAACAAGTCTATGTGGGTGGGGATGATGACAGGTTGACTAGTTAACAGTTACCAGGGAGGATGTAATTAAACAATTAGTAAAACTAAAACCAAACAAATCCCCAGGGCCGGATGAAGTGTTTGCCAGGGTGCTTAAAGAATGCAAAGAGGAGCTTTCCGAGCCACTGTCTACCATATTTAATAAATCAATAGAGTTAGGCAGAGTGCCAGAGTCATGGAAGGTAGCTAATGTGGTACCAATTTTTAAGAAAGGAGATAGATCACTTGCATCAAACTATTGGCCAATTAGCCTAGCGTCTATTGTGGGAAAGTTATTTGAATCAATAACTGCAAATACAATTCATCTCCATCTTGAAAAACATAAATTAATAAATGAGTCGTAACATGGTTTTACAAATGGCCGTTCATGTTTAACAAATTTGCTAACTTTTTATTCCAGCATAGTTGAGGCAGTTGATAGTGGTAAGGATTGTGATGTTGTGTACCTTGACTTTAGCAAAGCTTTTGATACAGTGCCGCATGAAAGACTAATTAAAAAAATAGAAGCTCATGGTATTGGGGGTGCTATATTAAGTTGGATTATGGCATGGCTATTCCAAAGGAAACAGAGAGTTAGTATAAATGGGGTTAAGTCAGAGTGGGATAATGTTGTTAGTGGAGTACCTCAGGGCTCTGTCCTGGGACCTCTATTGTTTATAATATATATATATGATTTAGATTCATGTTTGAGTAGTAACATCTGCAAATTTGCAGATGATACAAAAATCGGTAGGGAAATCAACACGAAAGAAGACTCGCTATCACTTCAAGTTGATCTAAATAGGGATTTAGAATGGTCAAATGATTGGCAGATGCAGTTTAATGCTGATAAATGTAGAGTTTTGAGGCTGGGTAATGATGATAGAGTTACAAGATAAGAGCTAGATGGTGTTGAGATTGCGAAGTCGGATTGCAAAAGGGATCTGGGAGTTATGATTAGTAAGAATTTAAAACAAAAGGATCAATGCATGAATGTTCGTAATAAGGCGAATAGGACACTGGGATTTATTAATCGAAGCGTTAGTAACAAGACACCTGGTGTGGTTCTTCAGCTATATCTGAAGGCTTATATATAAAGGCTTCTCCTTTAAAGGCTATTTACTTGCAGGACCCCGGCCACGCGTTGCTGCGGCTCAGCAACGCAAGTGCATTACTGGGCCACAGCAACCTTACCTGTCCCCCAGTCCACCCCAGCATTCCTCCCTCACCCGTCTCTCCGGCCTCCCAACCATTCCCCACTCCATGGTCCTTTTGTCTTCCCCACTATTCTCCACTACCCCATCCCCTCGTCCCCACCATCCCAAACCCCTCCCCGTCCCCTCGTCCTTCACCTATATAGTAGGCATCCTTCAGTCTCGGGAGACTATGGAGTTGCGCCCTAGTTGTCAATCCTGGTGCAGCGTCTGGTGTGACTGATGAGGCCAATCCGAGAGTGGCAGTCCATCCCACACCGAGCACAAACGAAGTCCGATTCTGGTCTGTCTTCCTGGCTACCGGCTTTCCTTCTCTCTTTGCCTCCGATTCCTTGGCAAGTGACTCCTCGAACTTGGAGAGACCTCTTTGAACAGACTGCCTCTAGGCTGAACGGTCTGCAGCCAGTGTCTCCCATATAGCAAGATCGACGTCCATGGCTTTCAGGTCCCTCTTGCATACGTCTTTTTACCGTAGCTGGGGCTTGCCTGTTGGACGCTTTCCCTGCATCAGCTCTCCGTACAGGAGATCCTTGGGGATCTTGCCGTCGCCCATTCGCACAACGTGCCCGAGCCAGCACATTCGTCTCTGTTTCAGCATTGAGTACATGCTGGTGATTCTTGCTCTCCCCAAGACGTTGTTGTTTGTCACCTTGTCCTGCCAGGTGATGTCCAAGATGTGTCTAAGGCAGCGCATGTGGTAGGCATTCAGATGTCTTTCCTGACGAGCGCGGAGTGTCCAAGACTCACTGCCATAAAGGAGAGTGCTCAGGACACAGGCTCTGCATCTCTGATTCCAAACTGGAAGTCGTTCACGACTTCGTGTACCTGGGCTCCACAATCTCTGACTCCCTCTCTTGATACGGAGCTAAACAAACGCATCGGTAAGGCATCTACTACCATGTCCAGACTGACAAAGAGAGTGTGGGCCAACAATAGGCTAACTGAGTATACTAAGATTCAGGTTTACACCTGAATCTTAGTAGCTAACTGAGTATACTAAGATTCAGGTTTACACCTGAATCTTAGTATACTCAGTTAGCCTATTGTTGGCCCACACTCTCTTTGTCAGTCTGGACATGGTAGTAGATGCCTTACCGATGCGTTTGTTTAGCTCCGTATCAAGAGAGGGAGTCAGAGATTGTGGAGCCCAGGTACACGAAGTCGTGAACGACTTCCAGTTTGGAATCAGAGATGCCGATGTCAGGTGGGGAGTCCACTCCTTGTCCCATGACTTGTGTTTTTTTCAGACTGATGGTGAGTCCGAAAGCCTGAGAGGCCTCGCTGAAGCGGGTTATGAGCCGTTGGAGGTCTTCAGCTGAGTGGGCAGTGACTGCTGCGTCGTCGGCGAAAAGGAAGTCGCGCAGACACCTCAGCCGAACCTTCGTCTTGGCTCTTAGCCTGGCGAGGTTAAAGGGGTTTCCATCCGACCTGGTCCGGAGGTAAATACCTTCCGTGACAGATCCGAAGGCGTGCCGCAGCATAATTGCGAAGAAAATCCCGAATAGGGTTGGAGCCAGTACGCAGCCCTGCTTTACTCCACTTTGGATGTCAAAGGCGTCTGATGTTAGGCCATCAAAGACCACGGTGCCCCTCATGTTCTCATGGAAAGATCTGATGATGCTGAGGAGCCTGGGTGGACATCCGATCTTGGGGAGGATCTTGAACAGGCCATCCATGCTGACGAGGTCGAAGGCCTTCGTCAGATCTATGAAGGCTACGAAGAGTGGCTGCTTCTGTTCCCTGCATTTCTCCTGCAGTTGTCTGAGGGAAAAGACCATGTCGATGGTGGACCTGCCAGCTCTGAATCTGCATTGTGATTCTGGATAGACTCTCTCTGCAAGTACTTGGAGCCTCTTTAGTGCGACTCGAGCAAACAGCTTTCCGACGATACTGAGGAGGGAGATTCCATGGAAGTTGTTGCAGTCGCCCCTGTCACCTTTATTCTTATACAGCGTGACGATGTTGGCATCCCTCATGTCCTGTGGCACCTCTCCTTCTTCCCAGCAGAGGCAGAGAATTTCGTGCAGCTCCATGAGCAGGCTACCTCTGCAGCACTTCAAGGTCTCAGCAGGAATGCCATCTTTGCCAGGAGCTTTACCAGAAGCAAGGGAGTCTAGGGCAAAGCTGAGTTCTTCCAGGGTCGGTTCGCTGTCGAGCTCCATTAACACAGGCAGACACTCAATGGCGCTCAGGGCGTCTTCGGTGACCACATTGTCCCTGGCGTATAGCTCAGAGTAGTGCTCGACCCAGCACTTTAGCTGCAGTGTCTGGTCCTGAATCACCTCGGCAGTGGCAGATTTCAGAGGAGCGGTCTTCCTCTGGAATGGGCCGAGGGCCTGCTTGATGCCGTCATACATTCCCCTTACATTGCCTGTATCCGCTGCAGTCTGTATCTGGGAGCAGAGTTGGAGCCAATTGTTGTTGGCACATCGCCTGGCGCTCTGCTGCACTTTGCAGCGGACGGCGAGATACTCGGTGTTGAGGCTTTGTGCCGAAGAACGTGTTGGTGACACAAAGACCATGAAGGCAGCAGAGTTCTAGCAGACGTTGCCCGTTCTCATTCATCCTCCCTGTGCCGAATTGACCCAAACAAGTGGGCCAAATGTTGTGCTCGGCACCCACTCTGGCGTTGAAGTCGCCGAGGATGAACAGTGGCTCCTTTACAGGGATTCTCGTTATGACTCTGTTGAGGTCATCGTAGAATTTTTCCTTTGCCTCTGCTGGAGAAGTCAGGGTTGGTGCATATGCACTAATTACATTGACTGGTCCTGTTTGGGAGTGCAGTTGCAGAGACAGAATTCGTTCGGTTTCCCCCATCGGTGGCATAATGTGTCCCAACAGTACATTCCTGATGGCAAATCCCACACCATGTTCTCTGGTCTCATCATGTGGTTTTCCTTGCCAGAAGAAAGAGAAGGTCCTCTCTCTCACAGATCCAGATCCAGGGAGCCTGGTCTCTTGGAGAGCAACAATGTCCATCTGCAGCTTGCTCAGCTCCCTATCGATGATTGCTGTTTTTCGGGCGTCATTGATTTCTTGCAGGCCGTCAGAGAAACCTGGTGTCAGTGTCCTGACGTTCCATGTGCCCAGCTTTAGGGCAGTTGATATTTTCTTCTTTGGTTTGGTATTGCTTGGTGCAAAGTTGTCGGGCCGCTTGTCGGTTTTCACCCTAAACCCCACGCACCCAGTGAGGTTAACGGACCGTGGCGAGGCAACACCTTATTGGCTGGGGTTTGCCCAGCTTGAGGCGGGCGGTAGCTGCCCAGTGGGGCGCGATGACCCCTCCCACCGTCGGAAGCAACCCCTGGCGTCACACTCTTCGCCAATCGAGCAGAAGACTTAAAACCGGTAGACTGTCGCTTCCCGTGTTGGTTCGACGCTGTGAGGCGAAGCTGGAGTGTCCTCTCCAGGGCGCAAAGCCTGGGTACGTAGATATGGAGGAGAAGCTGTTACCCATGCAGCAGGTCCCCCTCTCCACGTTGCTGAAATTATCCAATAGAAAGGCAAATGCCAATACACATGGTTCCAGCAACGTCCCAGGAGCTGCCAGAACGAGGTCAACGTCAACAACGAACTGCCTTAGGGGCTCCAACTCCGGATTTTTCCTCGAGGTTGACTCCTGAAGCCTTCCCCAAAACAGGGTATGGCCGCAAGGCAGCGGAGGTTCAAAATCAGGGTTTTTCCTTCTCCCAGATGGGCTGCATTCCCAGGCTATCAAGTCCCATCTACCCGGAGCAGCTGGTTTTAAGGCGCCAGAGGCACGCCCTCGCCCCTTCTCCTGTCGGTAAAAGCAGTTCCGCCGGACTTAGACTAAGCCACCCGTGAAGGCCAGGAGTTGGACTTGGTTGTCAGAGGCTATTTGAGACACTTGCCATATAGGAGCATTTTATAGGTCATGGGAGCTCGTCCCCCATTACCACCCCCTGGCTATGACAACCCCTTGGAACCTTGAAAGGAACTGAACGTCCTTCACCACCATTACCCTATCCCTTGTCCAATGCCTTCCCAAATGGTATGATGTTCCCATCAGAAAATTGGGAACATCAAGTGATCTGATGTTCCCATCACTGAAATATAAGAAAAACAGTTAAAAATGAAATGAAAATATGAAAAAATAAAAAAAATAAACTGTACTTACGAAATGAACGGTCTGGTAAACAACACAGCTCAATTCCAATGCATTTCACACAAAATAATTAAATCAAAATGAAAATAAATCAAAATCAATGAAAATTCCATTTACCAATGCAATCAGAAACATTGAAATGGAATTGTAACATATCTAGTGTAACATGTGTGTTTCTTTCACATGCAACAGATGCGCTGTTTTTCAAGAAAAGCATAGTTTTACCTGTCACAGGTGTGGCATCTATATTTATACTTATGAAACGAACGGTATGGTAAACAACACAGCTCAATTTCAACACAATGTCACACAAAATAATTCACTAAAAAATTAAATAAATCGAAATCTATGAAAATAAAATTTATCAATGCAATCGGAAACATTGAAATGGAATTCGTGACATATTTGGTGTAGCGTGCATGTAGCCATTATGTGCAACAGATGGTGCTGGTTGTCAAAAACGCATGTTTTTACCTGTCACAGGGATGGCATCTATATAGTAGATATTTAAAAATACCCGCCTATTCGAATGCAACATTGTGTCAAAATTTCAAAGCAATCGGTGAAGAACTTTTGGAGATTACAGCGAGTGTTGCCCTTTTTTCTTATGAAATGATAAAGCTACCCATTTCATTATGTATGAGGTCAATTTTTTTCTTTTTTTTTGGAGTTAAAATTAACGTAGATATATGACCGAACCTAACCAACCCTACCTAACCTAACCTATCTTTATAGGTTATGTTAGGTTAGGTAGCTGAAAAAGTTAGGTTAGGTTAGGTAGTCGAAAAACAATTAATTCATGAAAACTTGGCTTATTAGGCAAATCGGGCCTTACATGGTAGGCTGAGAAGTGCGTTCAGGCTACTAGGTACGACATATATATATATATATATATATATATATATATATATATATATATATATATATATATATATATATATATATATATATATATATATATATATATATATATATATATATATATATATATAAATATATATATATATATATATATATATATATATATATATATATATATATATATATATTTATATATATATATATATATATATATATATATATATATATATTGTGATGATAATCTCCTTCAAGAGATTGAGCCTGCTCTTCCCTCCAAAATACGTCGCTATATACATCTATATAAAACTAATATGGAAGAAATATCCAACAAATACATCTCCAAGGTTTGCCAGAGCGCAAAACGTATGCAGCCAGGAACACCTGCTCCACCTCGTACCACCCAACTACCTGTACGTCGCCCGCTCATCGCTGATTGGCTGCGTGTCCAGTTGCACCTGCCCTCCACCCACCACACTACCTGATGTCTGGGTCCACCACGACCTCAGCCCTCAGAATATCCAGTGCTTTCATCAAGTTAACACGTCTTGTTGGTAGACTAAGCTGTGGCTTACGTGTACTAAGAGAGGTGGTAGCTTAAAGCCAATATTCCGGCACCCATATTTACTTTGTTTGTTATACACTTGTTATTACTCACTTGTCTTAACGTAACTTTTCATTTTGTCATTTGATTATTCTTATTATTTTGATTGATTGATTTAATGCTCCAATTTGTATGTCCATTTTATTCATGTTTTGCTTTTCTAACGTAATTAAAATCTCATTGTTAAATTTACTTGTGTTTTGTGTGTCTTCTCATTACCTTACCACAGACGAAGTTCCAGATTTTCTATTTTTTGTTTCTATATGTGACGAGGCCATACCCCTAGCTTTTGAACAGCCGAACACCAACGTGTTACCGTCACATATTAAGTGGGGGCCTGTCCGGGATGCTTCACTCAGGTACTGGTGCCAAGTAGTAATTTATGGTAAGCGTATTTAACTTTGTTAACGTTGCTTTTACTATTTTTCATATTCAATTTCATTTTTTATATGGTGCAGTGTATTGTGCATTACGAGAGTAGCATATGGTGAAGGTGAGACAACTTTGGATTACGTGGTGACTGTAGGCCGCAGTCATACTCTTAATTGGTCATCTCTCCCTCCGTGTTATTACTCGTGTTTACCATCTTTGTCCCTTGGATATTTCTCATTTTTGACAGATCATCATATTGGTACCCTGGTACTGTGGTCTGCCCCGGGTCAAGTGCACCTAATCTTCTGCAATCTGACTGTAGGAGGACAAAGAGGGCCATAGTTCCTCTAGCTCGAACTTTAGTTGCTGAATTGGGACCTCAGCAGCAGTTCTCGTCACCAGTTGACACCTCGCACCCCTACACGTCAGTCAGAGATGATGATACATACAACGGTAGGGAATTAGCTTACTTTTTCAGAACACAAAAGTTCGCTAATTCTGTAAGTATCATATTAATTTCAGTAGGAAAAACTTGCTTATGTTCTATAGAGACTCGGCAAGGTATGCCTACATCCTTGGACTACCAATTTTACTTTTGAGGCAATTAACTGTTTCATTTGTTTTCAAAACTCTGTTTCATTTGTTTAGTTGGATTTTCTTGCCCTTATCCTCTTTTATGAGTACCGGGTACAAGATTTCCTGCGCCCTTTGATTTAAATTAATCATTTAACATCTTGTACTTAACTTTAATTGTTAAAGATTCCACAGGATAGGTACCAATTGCCACGTTGTCCTGTTTCTGACATTCACTATAACGGTATATTCGTTGTACATTTATTTGCTAATTTCACCATGTTTCGTCTCCAAGCTTTCCGTGCAGATCCAGCAGGTGAAATAGGGACTTTAAGTCGTGCCAAGAACACTGAATTACAAACTCTTGCACATGAGTATCAACTAACAGTTCCCTACCAAGCCAACAAAAATGAACTACACAACTTGTTGCTGGATCACTATTTAGAGCAAGGTAAGATAGACTCTGAAACTCATGAAACTTACTATATTGCAGATAAAACTGACTTGGCAACGATGAAACTCAAACTAGAGCTGGCCAAGATTGAACGTGAGCAGCAAAAAGAAGCAGCTGCCATACGAAGGGAAGAACAAGAACGTGAGGCTGCTTTGAGGAGAGAAGAACAAGAACGTGAAGCTGCCTTGAGGAGAGAAGAACACGAACGTGGACTCGCCCTCCAGGAACGTGAGGTTGCACTACTCCGTGAGCGGGAACGAGTACAGCTTGAAACCAAACAACGCGAGTTGGAGATGCAACGCGAACATGACAAGCAACAAGCGACTCTGGCTCTAGAGTGTCGTCAACGAGAATACACGTTTGAAACTTCACACCTCGCTCAACGCCAGCAAGCTACTGCCAATCTTCCCGTCAGTTTTAATATATCACATGCAAGTAAGTTAATGCCATCCTTTGTAGAAGCAGAAGTTGATGTGTTTTTCACCACCTTTGAAACCCTTGCTAATCAACTCAGTTGGCCTGTCGACCAATGGGCCACACTTCTCAGAGTCCATCTTACAGGTAGAGCTGCAGTCACACTCAGTACTTTGGCATCTGAGAACGACTACCAGACTCTGAAACAAGCAGTGTTGGACGCCTACCTCCTCTCCACAGAAAGTTATCGAAGGAAATTCCGTGACCACCTGAAGGCAAGTACCACTACCTTCCTCGAGTTTGCTAACACAAAACGGAGATATTTTATGAAATGGCTGGAAGCAGCACATGTCTCTACTTTTACAGAACTCGTCAACCTGATGCTAGTTGAAGAATTCTTGAGGCGTGTGCCGCCTCCTGTCCGTCTATACTTAGCAGATAAAGAAGAAACCGACTACCTGAAGTGTGCTAAGTCGGCTGACACTTACAGCCTCATCCACCGGCTGACACCCGAACCATCCTCCAGTAAGAAGTCGTGGTACAGTTGCGAGAAAGTGAGCACCGATCAGGCTGACTCGCAATTGTACTGCAAGTATTGTAGACTCTATGGACATACCATAGACAAGTGTGGTAAGTCTCAATACAAGGGAACCACTGACCCACAGAAACCCAAACCAACTCCTCCTAAGTCCGGTAAGCCTGTGATGAATGTTGGTGTTAATGTTAATGATCTTTCTCTTTTCAGTAACCACCTGTATACTGGAACTGTCTCTGCCAACGGTTCAAATCCGGAGGGACGTTTCAAATTGAAGATCTTGAGGGACACAGCGGCTCTTCAATCGATCATCTTGAAGTCGGCTGTGCCCAACATCGCCTACACCGAAGAAATTGTCTTCATCACTGACCTCACTGCTACCACTCCATACCCTCTCGCCAGAGTCCACCTGGATTGTCCCTACGTGAACGGAGAAGTCCAAGTCGCCGTCAGGGAAAAGCCTTTTCCCATGCCTGGAGTGCAACTTCTCCTAGGCAACGACTTGGCAAAAGACCTGCAACCGACCAACCTGATCGTCATGGACAAACCCCAGGTGTGTACCTCTGTGCCAATTAACCCTATACTAGCGTATGTTCCAGCAGAGGTTCAAGAGAGTGATGAAGTTTCTCCTCCGGTTCTAGTGACCACTCGTGCACAAGCCGCACGACCACAGCCAGCTGACTCTACTGCTACCGCTGTCCCTCAAGACCCTCAGAAACTACCCCCGAATCTGACCAAATTGGAGTTCCGTAATTTGCAGAGGGAAGATCTTACTTTAACACCATTGTTTTTCCAGGCTGAGACTCAACCCGACAGTATTCCTGGGTTCTTCCTAGAGAACGACTTGCTCTATCGCAGATATAGACCCAGTAAACTGAAGGAGGAGGACGATTGGGCCAACATCGAACAACTTGTGATTCCTACCAGCCTGCGGCCCACTATTCTACACCTGGCCCACGGAGCACTCTCCCACTACGGATTCAACAAAACTTACCATGGAATTCGTCAAGACTACTACTGGCCAGGTATGGTAAATAGCGTCAAACAGTACGTAAAACAGTGTCATACATGTCAGATGGCAGGCAAACCGAACATCTCCATTCCCAGAGCGCCACTGATTCCCATACAGGTGCCTGCGGAACCTTTCCACAGACTTATAATAGACTGTGTTGGTCCTTTACCTCGGACCAGTTCAGGTAACGCCTATATCTTAACCATCCTGTGTCCTACCACCAGATTTCCCATAGCAGTTCCAGTGAAGAACATCACGGCTGCTACGGTTGTAAAACATCTATTGAAGATCTTCACTCAATATGGATTTCCCAGGGAGATTCAGAGCGACTGTGGTACCAACTTCACCAGTGATCTCTTCAAAAGGACACTGGAGGAGTTCAACATCAAACAGGTATTGTCCAGCCCCTATCATCCTGCTTCACAGGGTTCTCTTGAACGTAGTCATCAGACTATCAAAGCACTCTTGAAAAAGTTTTGTAGTGAAACCTCTAAGGATTGGGATAAGCAAATCGACCTTATAATGTGTATTTACAGAAGTCTTCCCAATGAGTCCCTAGGAGTATCTCCTTATGAGATGCTCTACGGCCGTAAGTGCCGTACTCCCCTTAAGGCTTTCAAAGACTCTCTCAGAGATGCCACCTTCAGTGAGCATCAGAATGTGCCCCAGTTTCTTCAAAACCTTCAACACATTCTAGAGAGAGTCCACCGTTTTGCCCATGATAATCTATTGAAAGCCCAGGAGAGGATGAAGACTCATTACGACCAGACCAGCAAAGTAAGAAAATTTAAGCCGGGAGACTTCGTCCTAGCATACTTTCCTATCCCAGGTTCACCTTTACAAAACAGGTTTTCAGGACCCTACCGCGTCAAGGAGTGCAGAAATAACAACAACTACGTTATAGAGACTCCAGATAGGCGGCGGAAGACCCAGCTGTGCCACGTCAACCTCCTGAAGCAATATAATGGTACTCCTCCCACTGTCCTGATTAATTATTCTACCTTCACAGAACCCTACATCCACAGTGAGACCTTCCCAGCTTCTCTTCCCGAAAGCACCGACAAGGAGTCCACGCTTTCTCATTCAAAAATCCATATTGATAATCCCAACCATTTTCAGGACCCTAATAGTGCTCCTTTGCCATATTCTAATTCCACTCTCACTTCGTCAGATAAGCCCTTCATCCTCCATGTCGACGCCAGTGGTACCGACGTTGGCGATGTCGTGATGCAGCAACGAGGCGAGGAGAATACACCTGTCAGCGACTACTGCTACAAGGAACTACGAAACAATTGGCAAGGAGCTACTCTTCATCATCCTGAAGCTCCAGCACTTTGCTCCACACCTGAAAAGTGCTCGGTCTACCATCAACACGGACCACACCATCCTACACCTCCTGCAGCACGCCCACTTCTCATCTCAACGTCTTCTACTATGGGCTTGATAACTACAGAAATTCAACCTGGAGACACGCTATACCAAGATTCCGACAACATCTTAGCCGATGATCTCTCCAGAGTTTATGAAGTAGAAGCGACTCCATCTATTACTCCACCACATAACGACGTACTTCTTCCAGAACCGCAGGCTTCGGGGGAGAGTTGTGACGATAATCTCCTTCAAGAGACCCCCTCCCCGCTCAGCTCGTTGTCGCCGTGTGGGGGCTTCGTGGGCGGCTACCGGAGTGTGATGCTCCTTAGGACAGTCCTCTGTCCTTTTCTAGCCTTGTGCTCCTGCTGCCGTCCTCTCCAATTCTGCTGGGCACTTTTCCTTTTCTTTCTGTTTCGTTTTTCTCCCCCCTCTTCTCCTATCTGCTTGCCGTTTCCTGCCGACCTTTTGCTCGTTCTGGTTCTTCCATGGACTTCTTCTATTTTGACGCCCGGGTGCTTGAGGAGGCATACTCATGCACCCGTAGAACTGCAGTACCCGACGTCGAGAGCGAGGGGAACCTTTTATTGTCAATCCCCACTTCGTCACTGAACCCGATCTCGACGGACTGTCGGTTTCTTAAGGTGGCGTTTGTGGGGCGTATACTCACGACGCACCCGTAGGAGGCCCCGACAAGATCGGCGATAGCTTCTTGTTGGGTGTCCTGCCTCTAATTGTGGCTCCATGGTGGGTGTGGGGGCACATTCGTGAGTGAATTCTTCTTTTCGTCAAGATGATAACCCCTGTTTCGGCTGCTTCTGGCTTACCTTCTCAGGCTCGTGGTGTGGGCGACCAAGCCCCCGAGTCGGTCCGTATTGGAAGACCGGGCTCTGTAGCCTCCGCTGCATTGGGCCCCGACCTTGCTCCTCCTTTGGCCTCTCTGACTCCTTCCCCTGGCTCCCCTCCCTCCTCTGTGGTTGGGTCGAGCCCCAAGCCCCCAGTGGTGACTACCTCGTCCCCTGGCGCGGCTCCTTCTCTAGTTGTAACTACTGCGCCTTTTAACCCCTCTCTCTCTGGGGGTTCTCACCGCCGTCCTCGTCACGGCCGCCCTCGCTCGATTCCTTCCAGTTCTGCTACCTATCAAGCCTTGTTTGGTCCCGCTTCGTGGGCCAAATATTTTGATCTCCTCCCTCTTGATTCTGCGCCTCCTGACGATTTCTCCCTTCATCGACATCTCATTGATTCCGTGGATGCCTCCATTACTTTCAACCCCACTCGTCTCGGTACACGTGTCGTTGCTGCTCCTTCTCAGGATGCTGCTTCCCGCTTGGCTGCCTTATCCTGCCTTGGCGAGACCCCCGTTCGGGTCTCGAAGAACGCTCAGTTGAATGCCAGTGTTGGCACTATTTTGCTCCCGCCCCATGTTGCAACCGGTGTTCGGGACCTGCGCGACTGCCACGACGATATTCGACATATCCTCGCTGCCCAGGGCCATTCTATTCTCCAGGTGGACACGTTTACTCGTCCCCCTCGTGGTAGTCGCCGTCAACCCCTCCGGGTTGTGAAGATTACCTTTGATGGTAGGACCCTTCCACCCTCTGTCATTCTTGCTGGTGCCAGGTTCTCTGTCCAGGAGTACATTCCTTCTCCTCGGCTCTGCAACAAGTGCTGGAGGTTTGGGCATGGTGCCCTCCGCTGCTCCGGGACTGTCTCTCTCTGTCCTTTGTGTGGTGGCGAAGGTCACTCTAAGTCGGAGTGCACTTCTCCCCAGGCTCGTTGCCTCAACTGCGGTGAGGCCCATCCTACCTTCTCTCGTGCGTGTGTCCATTACAAGCTTGAGGCAGCTGTCCTCAACCTGAAGCACCGGGAGCGTTTATCTTTTCCTGAGGCGAGGCGCCAGGTTCGCCGGCTCCCGCCTTATGCTAATATCTCTTATGCTCGCGTGTTGCGCTCTTCCTCTCCTCGTCCTTCCCGCCTTCATCAGACTCACAACCGTTTCCGGGCCTTGGACCATGATGCGCCCACTGCCCCCTCCTCTGTTCCTTTGGGTTCTCTCCCGAAGGATCCTCCTCCTGGTCCTCTGTCTGGGGTTCCCCTTCCTTCTACCCTGTCTTCTGTGTCTTCTTCCTCGTCCCCCTCCGATCCTCCTTCCCATCCTCTTCCTCCATCTATCGGCTCTCCCCACCGCCTGTCGGTGCGGGCGGATGTCCATCGCTCTCCTAACGGCCGTCGTGTGTGCTCTCTTTCGGCTTCTCCTGTTGAGACACTGGAATCCGTTGCCCGGTACGTAGTTGCTGGGACACCGGTCTCTTTAAGTCGGAAGCGTAAGCCTGGCTCCTCTCCTTCCTCTTCCCCGGCGGGTAAGAAGGCTTCGCTTTCTTCCTCAGCTCCTCCTTCTGGCTCTGTTGCTCCTTCCCCTCCCGTTTCAGTGCTTGCGCCCCCTGTTCCTGCTATGGAGGTTTCTTTGGCCCCTGCTTCCCTTTCGGTTGCTGCTCTTGCTGGGGTGCGCTCCCCTCTTTCTACTCCCCCTCCTCCTGCTGCTGTCCTTGACGGCTCCTCTCCGTTGTCTCCTCCTCTTCCTCCTCCTCCTCCTCCTCCGGACCCTGCCCGCCCACCTCTGATCTGTTCTCCCGTTTCCTTCCCTCCGTCTTTGCTCAGTTTACCCATGCCCCCTAACCCTGACTTTGCTGACCCTGATCCCGACCCTGATATTCATTAACGTGCTCTGTTGCTCTTTCGCCTTTGTTTCTTCCTTGTTCTCTGTTTTTGTCCTTTCTCTTCTCGTCGTTGTCCATTCTTCAATGGAACGTTCGAGGTTATTACGCCAATTTCCTCGAACTCCAACTTCTGATTTCGCGGTTTTCGCCCCTTTGTGTCTATCTCCAGGAGCCAATGCTTGGTGCTCGTCCTGGTCGTTTTCGTGGCTATTCCTTTCTCCCCCCCCCCCCCCCAGCCATTGCTGGGGCTTCTAATTCTTCTGCTCTCTTGATTCGGGCTGATGTTCCCTTTGTTCCTTTACTTTTTCCTTCGCCTCTCCATTGTTCTGCTGCTCGTATCTTTGTGGGGAAATGGTACACAGTTTGTTCCATTTATCTCCCCCCGAGTGTCCCGCTCTCTCTTCCTGATTTGAAACACCTCCTGGACTCCTTGCCGGAGCCTGTGCTCCTGCTGGGTGACTTCAATTGTCGTCATTCTCTTTGGGGTGACGTTCTGACGAATACCCGGGGTCGCCTCCTTGAGCCGTTTCTCCTCTCTTCTTCCCTGTCTCTTCTGAATTCTGGTGAGCCCATTCATTTGGACTCTTGGACTCGCACCCTTTCTTGTCTTGATCTTTCTCTCTGCTCTTCTTCTCTTTACTTAGATTTCACGTGGCAGGTTCTTGATGACCTCCATGGAAGTGATCATTTCCCCATCCTTGTTTCCTTTTTCTCTTTTCGCCCTTCCCTCTCTTTCCCTAGGTGGCAGTTTGCTAAGGCAGACTGGACCCTATTTACCCTCAGTGCTGCTCTCCCTGACCTCTCCCTTCTGCCTCTCTCTCGCGCTCTCCTCCTTTTTCATGACACTGTCTTCAACGCTGCCCTCCGCTCTATTCCTCGCTCTTCCTCTCGGGGTCCACGGAAGTGCGTTCCTTGGTGGAATGCGGACTGTGCTCGGGCTGTCCGCTGTAAGCGTGCAGCCTGGAAGAGGCACCGCCGTAGGCAGACGACCGATTCTTTTCTTTTCTTTCGGAAAGTGAGTGCGGTGGCCCATAGGGCCATCCGTACGGCTAAACGTGAATGTTGGGCATCTTATGTCTCAACAATTACGTCCGAGACCCCTTTGGCTCAGATCTGGAAGCGTATCCGCAAGATAGCGGGTAAGTTCGTTCCCGATGTTTCACCGGTCCTTCACCTCCATGATACTCTTGTGGCGGCCCCTTTGCAGGTCGCTTCCGAACTGGGTTCCCACTTTTCTTCTGTTAGCTCTGGTCTTCATCTTCCCCAATCTTTCCTTCTTCGTAAACCTGTCCTTGAGTCTCGTCCTTTAGATTTCTGCACTCATCTTCAGCTTCCCTATAATGATCCCTTCTCTCTCTCTGAACTTCGTTCTGCCCTGGCCCTCTGCGGTTCTACGGCGGCGGGCTCCGATGGTATTCATTATGAGATGCTTCGCCATCTCCCTCCGAGCACGTCTCAGTATTTACTGAGTCTGTATAATCGGATCTGGGAGTCGTCGTTAGTCCCTGAGGACTGGCTCGATGCCGTTGTCCTCCCTGTTCGCAAACCGGGGTCTCTGGGTACTTCCCCTAAGGACTTTCGCCCTATTGCTCTCACAAGTTGTGTCTGCAAACTCTTTGAACGTATGGTTAACGTTCGTCTGATGTGGTTCCTGGAACACCATCACCTCCTCTCCCCTTCTCAATTTGGTTTCCGCAAGTGCCGCAGCACGACAGATGTCCTGGTGAACTTGGAGGTCTATATTCGTACTGCTTTTGCTGCGAAGACCTCCGTTGTTGCCGTCCTTTTTGACCTAGAAAAGGCTTACGACACCACTTGGCGTTATCATATCCTATCTCAACTTCATTCTTTTGGCCTTCGTGGTCATCTCCCTCTCTTTCTCCGCAGCTTCCTCTCTCGTCGTTCCTTTCGGGTGCGCCTTGGTACCGCTCTCTCTCCCTCTTTTCAGCAATACGAAGGTGTGCCCCAGGGTAGTGTTCTGAGCACTACTCTTTTTCTTGTTGCCCTCAATGGTCTTCTTTCCTCTCTTCCTTCTGGTGTCTTCTCCGCTCTCTATGTCGATGATCTTACCCTTTGTTGTCAGGGTGATGATTCGCCTCTCCTTCAACGCCGGCTTCAACTTGCAATTGATGCCGTGTCGTCTTGGGCCACAGGTCATGGCTTCAAGTTCTCTACTTCTAAGACTTGTGCCATGACTTTTACGCGGAAACGGGTGGTTCTTCGTCTCTCTTTGTCACTTTATGGTCATCCCCTTGAATACAAAGATTCCGCGAAGCTTTTGGGGTTATTCCTTGACACTCGTTTGTCTTGGTCTCCCCATATCTCTTACCTCTGTGTTGAGTGCTCTAAGGCCCTTACCCTCCTTCGGGTCTTGTCCCATACTTCTTGGGGGGCAGATAGGCGCACTCTCCTTGCTTTACATTCCTCTCTCGTCCTGTCTAAGCTCGATTATGGTTGCCCTGCTTACTCGTCTGCTTCTCCTTCTACTCTTCGCCGTCTTGATGCTTTGCACCATACTGGGTTGCGCCTCAGTTCTGGTGCCTTTCGTTCGACTCCCATCCTTAGCTTATATGTTGACACTGGCTTCCTGTCTCTCCAGGACCACCGTGATCGCTACTGTCTTCGCTATCTTGCGCGGTCCTTGCAACATCCTTCCTCTCGCCTCTGTCGTGCTTTAACTTTTACCCCTCCTGCGGTTCCTGTTCCTCTTCACCACCTCCCTCTTTCTGTCCGGTTATCTCGCCTACAGGATTCTCTCTCCGTTCGTATTTCTGATGTTTCTCCTCGTGTTGTTCCTTCTTTGCCCCCGTGGAGGGTCCCTCTTCCGCGGTTTTGTACTTCCTTGACCCGTATCACTAAAGCTTTTACCCCTCCTACGGTTCTAAAACGCCTTTTCCTCGAGCACTTTTCTTCTCACTCCCGCTCCGTTTCTGTCTTCACCGATGGGTCTAAGTCAGCGGACGGTGTTGGCTACTCTGTTGTTTTTCCTGATCGCACTTATATCTGTCGCTTGCCTCCGGAGACTAGCATCTTTACAGCGGAACTTTATGCTATTCTCT